>NC_090240.1:33804846-33914846 GCF_024489055.1 Chanodichthys erythropterus
CTATCTATCTATATATCTGTCTGTCTGTTTATCTATCTATCTATATTCATATCATCTACCTGTCTATCTACCTGTCTATCTACCTGTCTATCTACCTGTCTATCTATCTATCTATCTATCTATCTATCTATCTATCTATCTATCTATCTATCTATCTATCTATCTATCTATCTATCTATCTATCTATCTATCTGTCTGTCTGTCTGTCTGTCTGTCTGTCTGTCTATCTATCTATATTCCTATCATCTACCTGTCTGTCTATCTATCTATCTATCTATCTATCTATCTATCTATCTATCTATCTATCTATCTATCTATCTATCTATCTATCTATCTATCTATCTATCTATCTATCTATCTATCTATCTATCTGTCTATCTATCTGTCTGTCTGTCTGTCTGACTACATCTTAGCAACTGCATAGCAACTCCCTGGTATCTACCCAGAGCATCCTCGCAACCACATAGCAAAGCTCTAGTCTAAACCACATAGAAAACCCTAGGAACCACACAACAATGTGCTAAAAATGCTCAAAACACCCTAGAATAGCAATGTTCTAAATCCATGCAGAACACCACAGCAGCTGCATAGCAACACCCTGGCAACCAAACAGAACACCCTGGGACATTCTAGCACCTATTTAGTGCACTAAAAATGCACAAAAAAGTGCTGAAAACAATTTCAAAGCAACATGCTGAAAACAAAGCTCTAGTCTAAACCACCTAGAAAACCCATAGCAACCACAAAGCAACGTGCTAAAAATGCTCAAAACACCTTAGCATAGCAACACCCTGGCAACTGCCCAGAGCACCTTAGTTACCACATAGCAACATTCTAGCAACCATTTAGTGCTGAAAAACCCTAACAACTTTAAAGCAACTGCATAGCAACACCCTGGTATCTACCCAGAGCATCCTAGCAACCACATAGCAAAGCTCTAGTCTAAACCACATAGAAAACCTAGCAACCACAAAGCAACATGCTAAAAACGCACAGATCACCTTAGCAACTGCATAGCAACACCCTGGCAACCACCCACAACACCTCAGCATTGTTTTAATGAGTTTTTTGCACTGGCTTCGTAGTTTCTTCAGAAAAATGAAAAGCTTTAATTGTATTTTTGTTGTATTTATTGTAAATAGCGAGTAGGCAGAGTGAATAACAAAGAAAGAAAGAAGGTAAAGCAGAATGAATCGCAAACGAGTTAAATTGACTCTGAGTTCAAATGTAAATGAGGATAATCTGCACCACAAACGTCTGCCAGCGAACATGCATATTAGTGCCAGCGGAAAGAGAATTTAACCTGCAGCCTCGTGAGAGACCTCATCACAGCGCACACAGACAGCCATTTATTTAAATACAAACTTTGCAAGGTTTGAAAATGTGCATTTAATATAAAAGGACTTGGTTGCAAGTCACGCGTAACTAATTGAAAAGAGAAGAGATTCCACCTTTTAGCCGAATCAAAATAAGCAAACTGGAAAATGAATAGCAAGCTATTTTCTGCCCTGGTAAGTCCTTATAAAGACAGATATATGTTTGTGTGTGTGTGTGTGCGTGTGTTTTTGTGACATATCAGGACACAAATTTGTATAATGACGTGGGTATGACATAGGTATTATAAGGAGAGGGTGACTTATGAGGACATTACCCCATGTCCCCATTTTTCAAAAGGCTTATAAATCATACAGAATGAGTTTTTTTTGTTGAGAAAGTAAAAGTGTTCAGTTTCCTGTGACGGGTAGGTTTAGGGGTAGGGTTGGTGTAGGGCAATAGAAAATATGGAATGTCCCCACAATTCACAAAAACAAACGTGTTTGTGTGTGTGTGTGTGTGTGTGTGTGTGTGTGTGTGTGAGAGTGAGTGAGTGAGTGAGAGATCTTTACCCATCCACTAAACTCAATACTTCAATGACAGGTATGTGTGCTAGTTAAAGACACAGCCAGAACAAACAGAACGAGGAGAGACGCAGATAAAAAGGAAAACAGGAAAGAGCAGGTTGTGAGGAACAAGATGAGTCAGAGACATGGGGGGAGGAGGAAAAAAGAGTGAATACGAAAAGCAAATTAGATAGAGGAAGAGTGCGGGGAGACTAATGCTGCTGAGTAACAAGGGAGAGGAAGCGAGTGGAGATGTTGATTAACACATGGCTGTAGTTCAAGTGACAGAGCTTTTCATGTGTGTTAGAGGCTCTGAGCACTGCTCCTGTACAGCTACACCACTGCACACGATTTCTACATTGTCACCACATGCTATATTCTACACTTCTGCAATGTTTTATTTTCCCCCTGAAGTCCACTTATACTCTTAGTTATGAGTGGGCGTTGTGACCCAAATCTTGTATCACGACACAAGTAATTTTATTTCACAGTAACAGTATGTGATAAAGTTATTTTGTCACAAAGTTATTTTATCTATCTACCTATCTATCATGACTATTTTCTTCTCTTTGACCCTCTTGGCCAGAAGCTATGAAAAAATGCAAATGCAGATATAAACTTGGCCAGTGTTTTCATGCATACATTTCAGAATGCAACAATGCATGAAATTGAGCTTCAGTATTCAGAATCATTCGCTACTGCTGCACATTTAAATTCTCTTTATGTAAATATGATTGGTCATATGTGCTCATGTCACTCCCTTTTTCCTTGACGCCTTCTTTAAAGTTGACATCAAAACAGACCCCATTTACTTTCTTGACAGGCTTTTAAAATGTGTCTTGTTATTTTACATCACTCGTATCTTCTGACGCTTGGTGGTGGACACCTACAGTTTTCCAATCTCATCGTGTCCAGCGTCACAACTGCATCCATAACATGTAATTCAGTTCTGAAGCAGATATGGATGTTAATATAACCATATCCATGACTTCTTTCCATCTTAATACCAGCAGAGCAAGCCCTGCAGTCATTTAAGTTATGAAGTGCTGAAACCCCAACACATTGCTTTTTTGACTATATATATATATATATATATATATATGTGTGTGTGTGTGTGTGTGTGTGTATATTTGTAATCTACTGAGGTGCAGAAATGAAAAAGAAGTGTACTGTATGTGGGAGTTTCTCACTGAAATGAAAAGATATTTTAGAGCGCCTTCGTGGTGCCAAAACACAGTATAAAGAAAGATGGTGAATGTGAGTTTCAATAAATGAGTGTTTTATGAGGATATGTTTTTATCTTTAACACCAGGCTGTGGACTATGAGAGGCGAAGCACCTACTCTCTGGCAGTGGAGGTGCAAAACCCAAACGTCGACTCGCGGTTCCTCAGACGAGGTCCGTTTAAGGACCGGGCTATGGTGCGCATCACTGTTCTTAATGCAGACGAGCCACCTCGGTTCTCCCGCTCTCGGTACCGACTGGATGTGTCGGAAAACTGTCCTCCGGCATGCGTGGTGGGGAGAGTGGCCGCCGTGGACCCGGATACAGGCCTCGGTAACAACATAAAGTAAATACACTGTTTTTACCTTGTTTACTCGGGGTGGTTTGCTTTTATATATACAAGTAAATGGGTGAATCTTACAAGAACACATTTCACCCCAAAATTAATGAAAAATGCAAATATTCTGCATAAAGAAAATGAGGACAATGTTACATTGTTTTGCACATTGACATTATTTTCATGACAATTAAGCACATTTCCTGCATATTCTCATTACCATAATGTGTTCGCACATTTTACTTGTCAGTTTTTTTGTTTTGTTTGTTTGTATTTCCCATTATTCTTAATTGTCAAGCTGATATCTCATTTCTGTAAATACAGTGTTTTTATATTAAAAATTTATCAGCATAAATTATTACTCTTCAATTATACCTTTATGTTCTATAGACATTGTGAAATTTTGTTCTTATTTTTATATGAAGGCCACATTAAAATTATTTTGGAATCTTTCCGCCATGCCTTCATAAATTTATGCTAGTTTTGCAATAAATTGTATGTATTTGTTATTTTTTACCCATTTTCCTAGACTTGAAATTATGAAAATTATTTATTAAAAAAATAAATAAATAAATAAATAAACTAGATATAAAAAAAAGCCATGACTACTATGCTATGTAAAACTTCCTATGCATTTCCACTATTTTGCCACTAAAAAAGGTTTATCAGAGATTTGTGTTGGCTAATTTCAGTAAGAGTCAGTAAAGAGCTTGAGATAAAGTATGAAACGTGACAAAGATAAAACCTTTTAAACAGAATATTTCTATTGTGCATCATTTCCAATTAAGCTGTAATTGTGAAATTATGCAAAAAGTGTGAAAATATTATTTACAAGGTTCCAAAACCATTTGGAAAAGTATGGAATTTTATTTGAGTAATATTCAGGTCTAGATAAGTATGAAAAAAGGAAAACAGAGTATGAGGAGAAAAAAGTATTTCCAGACTATTGGCACTTTTTCAATGTTCAATTTTCTAAGATATAAAAATAAGAATTTATAAAAAATAAATGTATCATACAAGCAGAGTGTTTTCATGGCAAATGTTTAGTGATCATTTAGCGATTATCGAACACAACTGAATGAGTTCAATGTGCACATTTTCATTTAGTTTTTCTTTGCCATAAGCGAGTCTCTTTTGAGCTTCACTCAGACTGTACTTTACTGTGATCGTGCAACATCAAACCACACTTACAGTATCAAACTGATGTGTCACAGGTGAATATATGGAGGTTATAAAGCTTTTTAGATTTCTTCTCATCATATCAGCGCGTATTATCACTTTGAGAAAACCAATGAAAAACAGAGAAAATAAAAATACTTACAGATGGCTGTACTATTATACCAAATATAATGCTTAAAATGTTGTATGAACATTTATATTAAATATGGTCTAGAAAAATATGGACTTTTGAAATGGAAAATTTAGGACACAATTGTATTATTTAATTGTTTATTTAAGGATTAAAAAAGCAATTTCCACCATTGAATGCTCTATATATTGAGATGTGATGGCAATGACAGTTCTTGGCTCTGAAAAATGTAACAATTCTAACATAATGCATCTAAATGCACTGTCCACAGAGAAAGAAAACAAGCAGTGGGAGTGTAAAAGTGTTTATTTTCTACAAGTCCACAAGGACAAACATACCCACAGTTGAATGGTGTTTTTGCATTACAGTAATGAGAATGAGATCTAGTTTTCTTCCTATAGATTTTGTGTAGAAATATCACCTAGACATGTTCCTGACAGGTTTTACCCATACAGCTCATACAGTATTTACATTATTAGTTGTTAGTTATAAATATTGCATCAGGCTTCTATCTTTCACAGGAAGTATGTGGGCCGTTTTCACTTAACTTGCTTAACTGGGTTATTGATGTACTGGCTCCTTTATATCTTCTAATCTGTCTGCCCGCCTTCTTTTATTCCTGTCCATTTCTTCTCAGGTACTCAATTGATCCCGAGTCAGACCCCGAGGCACTGTTCCGTATCGCCTCTGACAATGGTCTCATCACCACGGCGATGGAATTGGATCGGGAACAGGAGCAATGGCATAACATTACTGTCATCGCCACACAGAGAGGTACCAGAACTCCTCGCCTCCACTCTTAAAGGGACATTGCATCAGTTCTGAGCGCTTGACAATTTCACACAGGTAGCAGCATGAAATCAGGCCACAGGAAAGCTATTACTTCTGCAGCGGCTGTGGACATGAAAGCTCATGGCAGAGACACGCGCAAACAGAAGGGGAAGAGAAAAGAATAATAGAATGAAAACTCAAATTGCTTTTGAGTTTGGTCCACCCAAGCTCAAGGTCGCCCGTCTGGGCTCCCCGTTGGCCCTCATAAAACACTATCTTGCATCCTCAGAAGTGTCTGTGAGACTGGAGTGGGTTTGTTCAGCTCATATTCAGTAATTACTTTCATATTAGACACACGCTCTGAGTGCGATAAGTCAGTGTGGCTCTGTTATGGCTTTATATAATGTCATATTCAGAACATCAGATGAGCAAATGATGACGTTCGGGCCACTTCTGGTTGTGATGTAACCTTATGTCCCAAAAGAGCAAAGAGCGTATGGAGAACAGTAACCAGACAGATTGGAGTTAGCTTCTGTTTCATGGTCAGTAAGATTTAGTTGACCTACTTGGGGCTTAAAAGCTTTTGATTTCTAACTCTCTTGCTTTTTTATATAGTGTACTTCTCAGAAGTTCCCATCATGCTGTTCTTTTCTCTTTCTTAGACAGCCCCAACCAAGTTACCAGAGTAGCAGTTTCCATAGAGACACTGGACCTCAATGACAACGCCCCCGAGCTGGATCGACAATACAACACCGCCGTGTGTGACTCCAGCGCTGCTGGACAGGTCAGTGATCTTTGACTCTCTGAAGCCTGCAAATAATGAAGTGTGGTGCGCTTTAAAAGATTACTCTGGCCCAGAAGCGCCCGCTTACAAGGAAGGACTTGTAAGAAAAATATAAAAATAAAATATATAAAACAAAATGAAATAAATAAAATAAATTGTTGCCTAACAACACCCGTTAACAACTGTAAAATTACTAATGCATGTCGTCTCTTGTGGCTTTAGAAAATGGTGGCCAAGCAATGTGATAAAATATTCCAGTTTTACTAAACAGTTCTTCTGCCAAGCAATATAATTGACTGAGATGCTTGATTCTGATTGGTCAATAGCAGCATTCTGCATTAAAATATTATATAGTATAATTAATCGCTGCCCCAGGCAATGATGTCCTATAATAGCTGTTCCTTCTCGCATATTAAAATAATTAACACAAAATAAATCCCTTCAGGGTGAGACCTATTTTTGATCACCCTGTCAGGGTTTATTTTGCAATAATGATCAGCTGACTGTACATTTTTTTTTATTTATAATACTTTCTATATCTGGCCAACCTAGTATGGATGAAGCTGACCCTGTGCTATGTTGTAAAGAGATTTTAACAAAGGCATTTCAGAACAGCAACATTTCGATTTAACTGACTGATGTTATTGATGCCAGTGTACGGTGAGTCAGCCTAAACATAACATGGTGTGTTAGACTTCTAATCCTTGCCGTTCAGTGGGGGGAAAAAATTACTTCATTTGTGCAAATCATGAACAAAGAATAATAATGTCTGCACACTGAAGCTCCAAACAACTCCAAAAATGTATTTAGAAACAGAGCAACATTTCAACCAGTTTTCATCAGGCACAATACCCTTGTGGAGTGAGATGCAACTCTTTATAAGCACATGTGATAAACATTAATTAGAAGAACACTCAGAATACATATAGTGTGCTAGTGTAACGGAGGCCAGCTAGTAAGGGCTGTGGCCTTTAGTGTCCTTGTTAGCACGCCCTGTTACATTGGTGCCGTGACCCAGATGGCAGTGAGGTTGGGGGGAGGTGGGGGGGGAGTGTAATGAATGCACTGACTCTGGAGGCTGTGGTCTTTAGCGTCCTTGTTAGAGTGCCCACCTCTCATGCCAGAAAAGCTGGTTCGAATCCTACTTGGAGTGGTGTGAGTAGAACTGAAGGGGTTACATTGGTGCTCTGATCTGGATGGGAGTGAGGTTTAGGGGGGTGAGTGTCATGGAGGCCATCTAGTAAGAGCTGTGCGAGTAAACCTCACTGCCTTGGCCTCAAAAGGTGCACTAGCAACTGACACTGGAGGATGTGTTCTTTAGCGTCCTTTTTAGCATGCCCACCTCCCAAGCCGGAATCACCAATTTGAATCCCGCTTGGAGTGGTGTGAGTAGAACTGAAGGGGTTACATTGGTGCTGTGACCCAGATGGGAGTGAGGTTTAGGGGGGTGAGTGTAACGGAGGCCAGCTAGTAAGAACTGTGTGAATAAACCTCACTCCCCTGGCCTCAAGAGGCGCACTAGCAACTGACACTAGAGGTTGTGGTCCTTAGCGTTCTTGTTTGCGTGTTCACCTCCAGATTATGTAGTTTGTATGTAAGCTTGTTGTAATTCCCACTCCTGTCCAATAGGTGGCGAGTGCGCTCCAGTGTGGCAGCAGAGCACGAGTTCAGTCTCCAGAATAAAATGAAAACGATGCGCTTGATTACACACAGACGCGCACCCAGTTTAAGTAAATTGTATAATGATAAAGTTACTTATGCATGCTTAAGTTTTTTTATTTTTCTTGCTGACTAAGTTTATGGTCAACAAATGGCTTTTCTGAGGTATAATGTTACGTGACATTGGCAACACTGACGTTGAATTGACGTAATACAGATTTCGGTAAGCTACTGTATCTTTCAACATTTTTTTTTTATTATTTTCATTTATGTTTATTTCGTTCTGTACAGTAGAGGAAAGGATGATCGCATTGACTCACAATCCATGAAAAAGTGTTCAAGATGAAAACTGAAAGTGACGCAGCTTGTCTCTGATCAACTTTCTTTTCATAGTATAAATAAATGCAAACCTATGCCTATTTGCTTACCCTGTAAGTTTGTGAATAAAATGTCTTATCATTAAAATATAAAAATTAAAATGACGGGTAATATTGATTACCGCGGTAGTAAAAATTGGCCACATCACAGCCCTAGTGCCCGGCTCCCATGCCGAAAATGCCGGTTCAAATCCCGCTTTGAGTGGTGCGAGTAAAACCAGAGGGGTTAAATTGATGCCGTGACCCGGATGGGAGTAAGGTTTAGAGCGGTGAGTGTAATGAGCTAGTAAGAGCTGTGTGAGTAAACCTCACTCCCCTAGCCTCAAGAGGCGCACTAGCGACTGACGCTGAAGGCTGTGGTCTTTAGTATCCTTGTTAGCGTTCCCAGCTCCCAAGCTGGAAACGCTGGTTCAAATCCCTCTTTAAGTGGTGTGAGTAGAACCAGAGGGGTTAAATTGGTGCTTTGATCCTGATGGGAGTAAGGTTAAGGGGGGTGAGTGTAATGAGCTAGTAAGAGCTGTGTGAGTAAACCTCACTCCCCTAGCCTCACGAGGCGCACTAGCGACTGACGCTGGAGGCTGTGGTCTTTAGTATCCTTGTTAGCGTTCCCACCTCCCAAGCTGGTTCAAATCCCTCTTAAGTGGTGTTTACATTGGTGCCGTTACCTGGATGGGAGTGAGTGAAATGAAGGAATGAAGGCGGCTAGCTAGTAAGAGCAGTGCAAGTAAACCTGACATCCCCTGGCCTCAAGATGGCCTCCCATGTCGGTTTGTATCCCTTACATTAGACTGGTAATCCTTGCTGTTCAGTCTCAAAAAACTGACTTATTTGTGCAAATCACTGTATCAGTTATTCTTCATTTGCGTTTCAGGTGGTGCAGGTGCTTCGAGCAATAGATAAAGACCAAAGCAGCTCCAACTCTCCCATCCACTTCGGTATTCCCGCAGAGTCCGGCAGTGCACTCAACTTCTCCATCAGAGAGCGAGGAGGTGCGCTCTCCAGATATCTCCTGTCATCCATCCGTCTTTTCTTCCCCATCAGTTTTCCTCATCTCCCTCCCGGTCTCTGTCCAGACATATATCCTCCTTCATTACGCTCATCCATTTATCTTTTTTGTCACATTCTGCTCCGACGAGCACAGCAAACTCCCTTCTCTGTGCTCTAGCAATCCTTTCTTTCATTTTCCTCATTTATCCTGTTCCCCTCTTCAATCTGCCGATTTCTAATTTGCTTAAAGGAATAGTCCACCCCAGAAATAAAATGTATTCATCATTCGTTTCTTTCTAAACCTGCATGCTGTTTTTTTGCAGTGGAACACAAAAGGGGAAATTTAAGAAATCTGGTGTGAGGAAAATATCTGTATTATATAAAATATGATATGATAATAATATAATAATGTATTGTATGTATGAATATAACAAATTTAATTAGTAAATAATTAGTATACATATATATAATTATAAGCATACAAAAACATTTATTATTATATAAATATTTATATCTATTCCTCACACAAATCCTTTTCGTTTACTTATCCATAATGTGTCACATGATTGATGGTTGTTTATTTTCCATCTCTTTTGCTTCCAGACCACACAGCGAGTTTGGTGCTTTTGTCGTCCCTGAAGGCTCATCCTCGCTCTTCCTCTTTACCTGCTCTAAAAATACCCATAATGCTCCGTGACGGTGTGTCAGACCTCAGCAGCACAGGAACGATTACCGTTACAGTCTGTCCGTGCCAAAACGGAGGCATGTGGGCAGAGGAACGAAAACAACAAACGGACGAGAAGGATAAACCATCTGTGCCGGACTGGGAGAGGCAAGCGGTGTGTTTGCCTTTACCGTCAAACTCCTCCCTGCTGGGAATCAGCTCGGCCGCCATGTTGGCGATCCTGGCCTGTGCATCAACTCTTCTGGGTCAGTTTTGTTTTTCAGTCCATTTCGTCAGGTTCATGATTGCTACTCACCCTTCGCTCCACCTCTACATCCGGCTGGTTTAATGATGTGTTGTTGCTACATCTGTCCATCACTCCCTGTCCTCATCCACCATTGCCTCCTGGCGTGTCTTAAAATTGCTGCTTTTCTTCCATATATGCAAGTTTTTGTGGGTCGTTCAAACTTTCCGCCAAGCTGTCTCATTGTTTCTGCTCTGTTTGTCAGTTGGGCTTGCTAATGAACATGTTTGGGTTTGATTTCTGCACTAAGTCAGTCATAATAAATAGCATTTGATGAGTGCTGATGGCATCGTATGGCATTTTGAGATTGTGGAACAGCCATTTCCCTCCCTCTGGGTACCCCAAATGACATTGAACACTCAAACCCAACTAAGTAATAGGTGGAATAGGCATTTTCTACAAATACACTTCGGTGTCTTACAGTTTAGCAATATGGCAACATATAATTTTCCTTCACTTTTTCACCTCAACATAATGCTTTGTTGCAAATAAAAGGGCAGTCTTTTAAATAACTATAATATACTCCTTCAAAACTCCTAGGAGTCATCTTTACATGGACCCTTGCTGAAATGCTCCACAAATTGCTTTATTAAACACATTTGTTATGTAAAAAATTATTTTCATTAAGTTATTTGGTTGTTGTTGATCACAACAACTGTTAACAACTTTATCTAACATAGTTTTACAGAAAATTTAGAAAGCATGAACTGCAGCATAAGGGGAAAATGGCTTGAAATTGGAACCGCACTAATGTATTTTCTCACTGGGAATTTTATAGATATTGCCATCAGTTACATTATTACATTTTCTTGAAGTGTTTACCATGATATAATTGCATTTCTGCAGAAATAACACAATTACCTAGTCTGGCTATCACCAGACCAAGCTCAATTTAAAATTGAACATTAGTCTGGGGAGTTTGCTATCTATTTCCTACTGCACAAGAGGCGTGATCAACGAGCATTAGTCACGCAATTGGATAGTCCTTCAACCAATCAGATCAACGATCCGGGTGACGTACTTTGCAGCGCGATTAGTGATGGGAAGTTCAATTCTTTTCCGCGAACCAGTTCTTTCGGACAGTGCGATTCAATAAATCGGTTGAAAAAAAAAATGGTTCACCGGTTCTTTTACGCTCCGACGTAATGACGTCATCCGCGATGACGTCGTCTATCGCGGGCCGGGTTGAAAAAACAAGTGATTCAAATATATAAAGTTAGTAATCATAACATCAGTCAACTAAAACATTATAATCTGAAGCGTTTCTTACAATTTAGTTTTGCATCTAAAGCATCCAAACACATATACAGGCAGTGATGTGAAAGTTTTACAGTTATAAAGTGAATAAATTAGTCTTCATCAGCGCAGAAACCATGAAACCCCCTGCATTATGATTAAATAAACTTACGTTTCGCCAGATTGGCCCCTCATTCGAGTCCTCTCATAGCATCAGTTGTCCTAGTTAGCCGTTGCTGCGATGTTACTGTTCGGTAGCTTCAGATCACACGCTGAATCACGCATGCGCAGTATCATCAGCTCATCGGTTCTCAAATCTGACACGTCCGAAAGAAGCCGTTCTTCTGTTGTGTACTGATGATCAGAAAACCGTTGCAACCGATTCTACTCGAGAACGAGATTGATGTTGCGTTCCAATTCGCCTACTTATACTACGCCCTAAAAGTATGTACTCTTTCTGTGAACAAAAAGTACTTACTTTTGAGTGTGTAGCAAAAGAGTAGACAAGCTTTGGGACATACTAACATGTCATACAATTGCGTCAATTCTCTCTGTCGCATCCTGTCACCGTAAACTGGCCTGTCAATCATCTTACATCCTCCACATTTCATTTAGCTAATTTCCTATCGTATCGGAGAGAAATGCAGTACGTTGATCTGCAGTCGCGGGTCTTTAATGTGGAGAACTCTCCTCATATTAATGCATAATGATGCTTTTAAAAGTTAATGGCCATTCGGATCTTTATAAAAGTCCACACTGGTATTTGCAGATGAAAAATTACACGGGTAACATTAAATATATATTTTCTATCAGGTTAAACTGATTATTAGTCACTCAAATCTCTCAGCGTCGATCGCGCGTATCCGCCATGTTTTGTAGTTTTTTTAACACTTTTTACTCGTGTTTGTAGTTCTGAACTGAATCCTCGTCCAACGCGCAATGGGTTGTGGGCAATATTAGCCTTTATAGTGTGCACGGATCCACACTTCGAAAATCTACCGGAAATAGTAGACCATCCGGGGACTTTTGGCATACTCTTTTCAACATACTATGCTTTGGGACACACTTATTTTAATCTCACATACTATTTAGGATGGATAGTATGGACATTGGAACGCAGGGTGAGATTCAAGAACCGCGAGAGCAATTCAAAAGGAGTCGCCAGTTTGCTCTCGCTGTAGTTTGATTACGTCATTTTTAATCTTTATATCACCTTGTTTAGAAATTAAAGCTGTCCATGGATTATTTATGAAACAAATAAATGTTTAGTTTGATAAATCTAATTTCAATCTTTAAAAAAAATAACTTGAAAGCACAACTGCACAACTTTTACTATATTGCTTTTTAAATAATATTAATATAGAAAAATGAATTTGTAGAACTATTTCTGAACATTAGTTTGATCTGTGTACAAAATATTATGTTCTTTTTGGCATGTAGTTTATTATGTGCAGTATTATGTACAGTATTTTATGCTATTAATCTGCTATGGTGTATTTGGAAAAGTACAATAAACTTTTTGTATTTTGAATTAAGTCATAAACATATTTTCAGTATGTTTTATATTATCACACTGTCCGATGTTCAACAAAACTTGACTAACGTGCTTTTCGTTCACTTGAAAAGTTAAACGCATGCGCAATATCATCAGCTCACCGGTTCTCAAATCAGACATGTCCGAAAGAAGCGGTTCTCGGTTGTGTACTGATGATCCGAAAACCGCTGCAAACGGTTCTTGACTCGAGAACGAGAACGGTTACAGGCCGTGTATGTTCGTTCGTGTACGCCGCGCATGCGCACTCATATCAGCTGCTCTGCAGCTCGTGCCCATCATCATCAGTTCTCTCTTTACAGCAGGTTAAATCACTGTACTGTTGGAGTAACTGAATAACTCTGGGATGTTGGTTTATTTCGAGAGGTAGTGTCATGCACGTCAAAAAGTGAGTAACTTTAGTAATTTGTGAATTCATGTTTGCTTACTGAAGATGCGAACTGTTTGGAACGATTCAGACCGATTTGGTGAACTGGTTCAACCGGTTCACTGAAAAGAACCGGTTAAAAAGAACGATTCGTTAGCGAACCGGACATCACTAAGAGCGACGCGAAAACTCCAGACAGGTTTACCGTGTCTCAATCAGCTCCCTAGTTCAGTAGTCTGGGCACTGATCAGGGAATCAGCCACATTCACTTTCATGATATACTGATTCACAACCTAGGGAACTGATCGAGATGCAGGGTTAGTTTGTATTGGTTTGTAGCATTGATCCGCGGTTTGCAGAAGCAGCAATGGCATCGAGCGATTTTTGCAGGTTGTGCAAAAAAACAAGTGATCGGTATTTACACCCACTTGAGCAATTTGTTTGCTAACTAAAGAAGTCATTCAGCATCATCGAGAGGTTAAAAGGCGACTCTGATACTGTTCTGGTTCAGTGTAAATGAACACGGAATATAGCCGCCCTAAACTACGTCATTGTCATGACAACCAAAAAGAATCCCAGTCAGCTCAGGCGGCGCGGGATTCAAGAAGCAGGGAGACGAAACATATATAGCAAATAATAAAAATATTGTCTACCATCAAGGGGCATTGAAGTAAAAGAGTCCTGTACTCACATCGTGAAGCAAACCACCAAAATAACAGCAGAGAATCATTGTGTGTCATTAATTGCTGTTTGTAATCTTCCTATGAAGAGACTGTCGGATCAACGCTCTGCTACATTTCTCTCAGATAAGGAAAATGCTTAACACAATCTGCGTTCACGGTCGTGCGAGAGACGGGTAGATCAGATAGAGTTTGAAAGCTGCTTGCCGTCGCTTCTCTATAGTCAGCGCGTTATACCCGCCAATAGCGAGCAAGGTGGATAAGCCAGTCTGTGATTGGTTCCCGCAAAAGTGTAACAGCGCAGCAGAAATGAATGCAGGGGTTTCCAGACTGAGTGGCAGAGCGAAATCAAATCGCCGGCAGATCAGGCTGGGTTTACCCAGACTAACAATTAACATATGTATTTTGTTTTTCTTTTCAGTCAAAAATGAAAAATGAACAGTTAGAAAAAGCATTTAGGAATGACATGGAAAAAACCTTGATAATGATTCACTCAATTTTAGTTTTAAAGAAATGTCAATTTAGTAAAGTATAAATTTATCATTTTTAAGATGAAATAATAGTTTTTGAACTATTTTCATTGTACTACAGAGTTGCTGTATGGCAATGTTTCCCCCATTTTCCACCTCTTTTTCTCAAATATCTTTGAATATATTTTTTTTAGAGCTATTTTTAAACTGACAGTTTTCGAATCATTGCATCAGAAGTTAGCACTGAAACTAAAACTAATCATATTGGTAACTTTGAATACCTGATATTATATTATATTTGTTCTGACTGAAGGTCTAGATGCAGGTTTTCCATTAAAGTGTTTAAGGTTTATTCTTTTAACAACAATATAGAAGAAACATTGATAATGATTGACTTGATTAAATAAATATTAATTTAGTTAAAGGAGATATTAATAATTTTTAACAAAACTACTTTTTGGATTATTTTCCATTGTGGTACAGAGTTCCCATATGGCAAGTTTCTTGCTTTCAAGACAGAGTAAAGTTATAACATAATTTTCACGACACTCAAATGTATCTAATATGATAAACAGAGCTGCGTTACCTCATACTCATGACCGGAAAAGCGGAAGCAGCTCCGGTGACTGTGGCATAATAAAAGTCCCGCTGCTCGTGAGGCGTGTGTTGTGCAATCGCTCCAGCTCCTCGTTCAGCTCCCACAATACTCGCTCCTGCTCTGCTTCATACTACAGTAATGTTAATAATCACATCCATGAACATGATTTCTTCCCGAGTCCTATCCCAATTGTTTTCCGCCGGCTATGAGGTGAAGACCACATGTCCCAAGATTCTGCGCTCAAACTTGGCATCATCAAGCTACGCCTTTGTTTTGAATAGGCCTCTAGCGACCTCTAGCGGACAAAAAAATATTACATATTACTTTAACTTAAAACTAATTAGCTATCTAAAATATGATGTTTACCTTCCTAAGGTTGACTGTGAACAATCTCTGAGGATTATGCATCTCTTTTTTACTGAAAAACAAGAAATTGGCTATTTTGTACCCTGTCCAGCCTATGTATCTTCCTGTGGCTCAAACAGTGGAGCATGGCGCTAACAAAACCAGGGTCATTGGTTCAATTTCCAGGGAACGCATGAATTGGGGGGAAAAAATGAATGCAGTGCAAGTTGCTCTGGATAAAAGTGTCAGTCAGATGCTTAAATTTAATGCATGACTTTATCCACAGAAAGTGGCAATAATCAATGTTCCCTCTGCGCCTGTGCGCGACCGCACACTTCTGAAGATTTACGTGTGTGGTGATGGTGTGGGTTTCAGGGATGTTTAGATAACTATAAAAGAGTTAAAGTTAACTTTTTTCTTAAAAATACTTAGCTATCAGATCTGTTTAAATGCTTCAGTTTGTTTTCACTATATAACATATTAAAGGGTTAGTTCACCCAAAAATGAAAATTCTGTCATTTATTACTTACCCTCATGCCGTTCCAGACCTGTAAGACCTTCGTTTATCTTCAGAACACAAATTAAGATATTTTAGTTAAAATCCGATGGCTCAGTGAGGCCTCCATAATGGCATGGCGTCTGCGCAGATGGTTACTGAGGTAAGTTGTATTTCCAAAATACTTCAAATCGCATTTACACTGTCTGCAGACTGCAACTGACTTATCAATCTTTCCTTTTTTTTTTTTTTTTTTTTTGTGAAAACCAAAGTATTCCCAAACCTTTGACCTAATGTTGGCTGGTGCCTTGCAAATTTCGTCTTCGTTGCTCTCCATGGTGTTGCATTTATACGAATGACAACAAACGGGCGCGAATTTGAGAGTAGTGACGTAATCCTCCGCGCCACTGTAGTGAGGGCGCACTTGACTACGCAGACGCCACTAATTTATTTTATATTTATTTTTTTAACATTATGCATCGTTATAAAATCGCGATTCATTCGATTTTTTTTTTTATTTATAATCGAAAATCGACATAAACAAACGATTCACGATTCAAAATCCATGTTTCAAGATCGATGCATATGCATCGGCAGGATTTGTAATCGATGCATCGAGAAAATGAATGAATCGTTAAAGCCCTACTCCATAGGAAGCAATGTCATTTCCTCTCTCAAAATCCATAAAGGTACTAAAAACATATTTAAATCGGTTCATGTGAGTACAGTGGTTCAGTATAACATTATAAAGCGACGAGAATATTTTTGGAGAGCCAAAAATAACTAAATAACGACTTATTTAACGTTAGTGATGGCCGATTTCAAAACACTGCTTCTTGAAGCACAAGTGAATCAGTGTGTCGAATCATGATTCGGATCGCGTTTAAAACTGCCAACGGCTGAAATCACGTGACTTTGGCGCTCCGAACAGCAGATTCGACACACTGATTCACTGTGCTCTGATGCTTTCTGAAGCAGTGTTTTGAAATTGGCCATCACTAAATAAGTCGTTATTTTGTTATTTTTGGCGCTCCAAAAATATTTTCATCGCTTTATAATATTAATATTGAACCACTGAACTCACATGAACTGATTTAAATATGTTTTTAGTACATTAATGGATCTTGAGAGAGGAAATGTCATTGCTCCCTATGGAGGCCTCACTGAGCCATCGGATTTTAAGTAAAATATCTTAATTTGTGTTCTGAAGATTAACGAAGGTCTTAAGGGTGTGAAACGGCATGAGGGTGAGTAATAAATGACAGGATTTTCATTTTTGGGTGAACTAACCCTTTAAAACAAATGGAAGCATTTAAACTGATATAATACTGTATATCAGTCTAAATATTTAAATAATATATTATATTTTATTGTATTATAATGTAAGCCTAATAAAAAATTGATCTCACAAGGGGATTGTTTAGGGCTCCTTGCCTTGAAAAATCTTGAAACCTCCTGGTATATAAAATCTGGGAAATACATAAGCAATAAACATGTAATTTTGATGGTTTAACACTGTCTGTTGCTAATAATTGACTGTACAAAAACAGATTATGGTTGTTCCAAACCATCATTGTAACTGCTCATATTATATTATTATAAAGAATTGAACTGTCCTGCAGGAGGACAGAAATTATTTTAATAGAATTTCTTGGTAAAGGCTGGTACAGTTAATACAGCAATGTGAAAAATCTCAAGTAACCTAAAATGTGCTTAATTTAGTGACTGAACTGCTTGTTTTAAAACATATTATTTAATAAATCACTAAGTTACGTCAAGGGTCAAATAAAATAGAAACGGCACATTAAAGTGAAATGTTACAGTTGCATGATAAAACCATTTTTTTTTGTGTGTGTGTGTGTGTGTGTGTTTACGTTCATTGTACAGGTCTGATATAAAGTATATTTTTGCTCAGGTGGCCAAAATGTGCACTCAACAGAGAAAAGTTTTGCTCAGCGAGAAAAAATTAGAGGGAACATTGGCAATAACGTGTTTTTTCTCGCTCTCTTGTGTCCAATAGTGGTGGCTGCGCTTTCGCTATCATTGCGAAGGCAGAAACGGGACACTCAGTCTCCTGTGGAGGATGATGAGATCAGGGAGAACATCATCACGTATGATGACGAGGGAGGCGGGGAGGCGGACACGGCCGCTTTCGATATCGCGACCCTGAAGAGCGCCCCCCAGAGCATGCGGAGGGCACAACGGCTTCAAGACAGCAAGAATATGTGAGTGTGTTTGATGCTCACATAAATAGACGTCTCATTTCTTCATTCGAAGCGCCTCTGATTTAATGCTGGCACTATCTGATCTTTCAAATCACATGTCATTTCTTGACATTTGGCTTAGAAAATGCCATATTATATTATTAGCCCATGTGAATCATTCGGCTGACATTCACGACAAACACAGACTTGTCTATCTTTCTCTGAAATCTCTTGTTACTCTAAATGCATTCAGTTACACTAAATGATGTTAACTGTTTATCTGATTAATGAGGGCTCTGTACTCAGGGGTGTGTGTGTGTGTGTGTGTGAGTGTGATTTAATGAGCCTTCACAATGCAAATCTGACAGCTGTTTCAGTGCAAAGTTCATCTAGTTAATATTTATGCTGTTCAAACCCACACGGTGTTCTAGTCCTCTATCCATCATATTCCTGTTTGATGTCATTGTAATACTCCTGGGCAGGTTGAAGAAAGTACTTCACATGCAACTATTTTTAAAGATACCACTGACAGTTTTTCAATTGTTGCACCAGAAGTTACCACTGGGACTACAACAAATCTTTTAATTGAAACAAAACAACTTACTGGTAACTTAGAGGCATCTGGTTTTGGTGTAACAGTAGGAATGCAGTTTTCCTTTAAAAGCCCCATTAAATGCTTGGAGCTGTGCAGTTTTCCTGAATTTGGTGATGTGTTTCCTAATTTGCTTTATGCAATATTTGCACATTTCTGCCACATAAAAAAATCATGCATTGGTAAATCATTATTATGACATAAATGTCGAAATTGAGATAATAAATCAATTATGAGATCAAAAGTCAAAACTGTAAGATACTGTTATAATTTTGGGATACAGTTGAAATTGACAAGTCAAAATATGAGACACTAAGTTGAGATAAAAGTTGAAATTATGATATACTAAGTCATAATTATGTTAAAAAGTAGAAATTTTGTCATAATTTATCTCATTTCTTTCATATTTTTGACATTATGAGTTACTGTCATAATTGAGATAAAAGGTTAAAATTGTAAGATACTGTCATAATTTTGAGAAAGTTGAAAATAATGAAATTATGAGATAGAAGTTGAAATTGACAAACTAAGTAATAATTCTGGGGAAAACGTTGAAATTATGACACCAAGTCATAATTATGATACCTTTTTTATTTTTTGTCATATCTTTAACATAAGTCTACATTATGAGTTACTGTCATAATTGAGATAAAAAGTCAAAATTGTAAGATACTGTCATAATTTTGAAATGAATGAAGTGTTATAAATATGACAAGTAAAAAATAAGACACTTAAGTCATAATTAGCTAAAAATTAGATTAAAAAATGCAAAATTATGAGATACAAGTTTAAATTGATAAACTAAGTAATAATTCTGAGGAAAAAGTTGAAAATATGACATACTAAGTCATAATTATGAGTTAAAAAGTTGAAATTTTGTCATAATTATATTTTATTTCTTTTTATGTCATATTTTCGACACAAGTCAACATTATGAGATACTGTCATAATTGATATAAAAAGTCAAAATTGTAAGATAATGTCATAATTTTTAGATAAAGTTGAAATTGACAGTTATAATTATGACAAGTCAAAAAATTAGACACTTAAGTCGTAATTAGTTAACAATTAGATAAAAATTTAAATATCTGTGGAAAAAGTTGAAATGATGACATTCTAAGTCATAATTATGAGTTAAAAAGTTGAACAGTTAATCTAACATAGTTTTAACTGCAGCATAATGGAAAAATTGCTTGAAATTGGAACCGCACTAATGTATTTTCTCACTGGGAATTTTTTATATTGGCATCAATTACATTATTACATTTTTTGGAAGTGTTTACCATGATATAATTGCATTTCTGTCAATTATCATTTGTACTTTGTTTTTTCTTTTCAGACAAAAATGAAAAAAGGTTGAAATTCCATGTCATAATCAATTTTTTATCTTGTAATTTCTTTTTATGTCATATTTTCAACTTCAACTTTTTTCTTATGTGGCAGAAATGGGATTCCATATGCTAAACTAATTAAATCATTTTCATTTCTAATTTTCTATTTTATTGTAACAGGTATTCTCAGGATAACCTGGACAGCGTCAGAACCTTCAGCTGGAGTCAGAGTTTGGGTTTGGACCCACGCCGTCCCGTCTCTGCACCCCTCTACGGACGGTACTGCTACAGCATCCAGACCCTTCCAGCTCCCAGAAACAAACTCGGCCCGTTAAACTCCAGGCTGGACCTCGCCAAACTGCCGTACGTTCTCCCCGGCAGCCAAGGCCAGTCCTGCGGACCTTTAGAATCCGGTTCCGTGTTTATTGACAAAAGCAGGGATGGATCAGAACATAAAGGAGCACATGGATCCACCGACAGCATTCCGAAAGAGAGCGAGACAGGAAGTGAGGTCATCTCTGAGAGCCACACACTCAGCCAGGATCAGGTAAACTAACATTTATCACATCTTATAGAGTGCAACAGCATCTTACCGACAGCAAACTTTTCAATGGTAGTGTATAAGCTATTAAAATTGCCTGAGGTTTAAATATTTGATGTTCCTAACCATTTTCTGTTGTTTTCTCTCTCAGTCTGTTCATTCAGACCAGGTTCTGTTCGTGAAGGGCTCTTGTCAGAGCGGTTCCTGCTCCGAGGCTTCCAGCTCTTCAGTGGGCCATAAACCTGAGTCGTCCCCTCACTGCTTGACCACGCGAGCCTCCATTTCCACCATCACCACGGACGACTCCACCCCCGCCTCGGCTTTGGACAAGAACGAAGACGTTACACCCATCAGCACCAGCCAGAGCACAGCCAGCCTCGTCACGACGGAGATGCCGTTCAGAACGATGGAAGGTACTCTGCTGAGGGGCGGCGGAGGGATACCTTTGCCCGGGACGACGCTTCTCTACCCAGAAGCTGCTGGACTAATGGGCTTGTACGGGTCAGGCGGGCAGAACTATGTGCCACACCTAGTGATGCCCCTCCCAGGAGGGGTGGGGCTGTATGAAAGGGGGTGGGGTTTGGGGAATGGGAAGGTTGGACAAGCGAACTCAGAAAAGGCAAGCGGCGATTCGTTGACTAACAGAATGGGCGACTTCCTGCAACATAGGCTAGCCCTGGTGACCTTTGACCCCATGCAGCCGCCATACGACTCGCTGCAGACGTACGGATTGGAGGGGGGCGGCTCCGAGGCAACGTCTCTCAGCTCGCTCGAAAGCGAGGCCGAAAAAGATACAGAGGGACAGAAAGACAGATTTGAGGAATGGGGACCCAAGTTTGACAGGCTGCTTGATATTTTCAGGCAACGAGCGAAGGAAAAAGAGGATAACAGAAAGCACGAGGGTGAATTTTTTAACGAAGAACAGGAGGAAATGAACAAGACAGAAACGAGCAAAGAGGACGAAACAACTGAATCGAACGAGACACGGCGGGTCGAGGAGGAAAACCTAGAAGAAATGGAACAAATGCAAAACAGAAAGAGACACTAAAGAGGAAATGGGAACAAAGAAGAAGGATGTGATGTCACATCGTGAGCGTTCAAAAGCAATAAGTGCTGAAAGGAGCCAATGAGCACAATCCGGACAAAGAGAATTTTATATGGAGCTGCCAAAACCCAGTATGTCAGTGTTTTAGAGGAGCAGACGGTCTTATGTAAGTCACTCGCTCAGTTTCACACGCGTCCAGCCACACATGCAGTTGTACAATATAAGCTCATCTTTATATTGATAAATCTTTTATTTATTTCCAGGTTTAAATCTCAGATTTGCATTGTGGTTTCAGATTTTTATACACGGCATTAACAAGTGTTTTTCTGCTCTCGCATTGTGAAAAAGACAACAGACACGCTCTTACAATCT
This sequence comes from Chanodichthys erythropterus, assembly GCF_024489055.1. Lineage (NCBI taxonomy): Eukaryota > Metazoa > Chordata > Actinopteri > Cypriniformes > Xenocyprididae > Chanodichthys > Chanodichthys erythropterus. Next base: position 33,826,971 of record NC_090240.1, read on the forward strand.
GCTCACTTGATTTAATCAATATCTGATTATGTATCAAATTATTTCTCTGTGTTATTTTAGTATGCTATTATTTATATACTGTTGTAGTATTTATTAATAGTTTGAATTAGCTTGTATTTTTATAATTTTTTTTTTTTTAGCTTTTTCAGATTTTGTCAGTTTGTCATTTTAGTACTTCAGTTATTTGCCTGAATAAGTAACCTTTCTAAGTTTTTTATCTAATATTTATTTTTTTTATTTAATTACAGCTTCATTTCAATTTATTTCAAAGTATTGTTAACAATAGCAACACTGAATTACACCCGGAATCTCATTTCTCTCCCCAACAAGAGCATTTTAAAGCTTTTCCTCTCCTTTTCTTCTTCTGATAACTATTAAAATGCTTTGCTGAGAGATTAGTAAAGAATGAAAATTCAAGAAATTATGAAAAAACATTCGTCAATTCTTAAAACTCCATAAATAATGGAAATATTTCAGTTAATGCAACTTGCTCTCTTAGAAGGAAAGGTTCTATGTGGAATCTTAAAGGGTTCCATCAGGTGCTTCATATGTAAAACCTTTTATGGGTCATTTTGTTTTATTTTTAATTAATTAATTTTAAATTAATTTTTAATTTTAATTAAATGTTATGAATTAAACAGCTCGTAAACATACTTAATCACTGGAAAATTTTGAAATAACCCATTAAACAAGAAAGTATGGTGGAATCATTTAAGACATTTATCCTTATGTAGAACCTTTCTGGCATAAATGGTTCTTTAAAATTGAGTCAAGAACCCTGGAGTTCTATATAAAAACCTTTTTCTAAAAGTTGGGTTCTGGAAGTAAAAATGCCATTCATTTTCTCCATAGGGAAACCTTTCAAGGGTTAGTTCACCCAAAAATGAAAATTCTGTCATTAATTACTCAACCTCATGTCATTCCACACCCGTAAGACCTTTGTTCATCTTCAGAACACCAATTAAGATATTTTTTATAAAATCCGATGGCTCAGTGAGGTCTGCATTGACAGCAAGACAATTAACACTTTCAATGCCCAGAAGACATATTTAAAACAGTTCATGTGACCACAGTGGTTCAACCTTAAAGGTGCCATAGAACGTCTTTTCAAAAGATGTAATATAAGTCTAAGGTGTCCCCTGAATGTGTCTGTGAAGTTTCAGCTCAAAATACTCAATAGATTTTTTTTTATTAATTTTTTTAACTGCCTATTTTGGGGCATCATTAACTATGCGCCGGTTCAGGCTGCGGCCCCTTTAAATCTCATGCTCCCTAAATAAAAATAAAATAACGACAGTCCTGTCTCCGTGAATACAGTAAGAAACGATGGTAAATTTAACCACAATTAACAGTACATTAGCAACATGCTAACGAAACATTTAGAAAGACAATTTACAAATATCACTAAAAATATCATGATATCATGGATCATGTCAGTCATTATTGCTCCATCTGCCATTTTTCGCTGTTGTTCTTGCTTGCTTACCTAGTCTGATGATTCAGCTGTGCACAGATCCAGATGTTCTGCTCTTGTGTAATGCCTTGAACATGAGCTGGTATATGCAAATATTGGGGGCGTACATATTAATGATCCCGACTGTTACGTAACAGTCGGTGTTATGTCGTGATGGGTGATTTCAAAACACTGCTTCAACATTAGCCTACCCTGATCTATAGTATTTGCATCTGTTGAAGCTGTAAGCCCGCATTGTTTCAACTTATTCTTAAAATAATTGTTTAACATCGGAATTCATGGTGAAAACTACATTACCCATGATGCTGTACAGAAATTCCACCAATTAGAGTGCTTCATAGGATTGTAGTTCTTTCTATCACTAAAGCCGTTGAGTACACAGTGTTGTAGCTTTGTATTTTTGTTCGATTTTCAAATACTTTTTTGCTTCAAATCAAGGTTTGTAATGTTATGATTCACTTCAACACTTTTTTTTTTTTTTTAAATCCCTATGGGAGAAATGAATGAAAAAAATACTTCCAGAACCAACGCCCCTGAAAAAGTGGGCGGGCACTAATGTACTCTATATGCAAGTGGTGATTTGACTTGATTTTTCTTTTAAACACACAGGTCACAGCATAAATCTGAGGTGGGGAATCCACTAAAACAGGGCCCGTCTCATTCCGCACACACACATTAGCAGCACATGTCTTAGTTGGCTCTTTCAGAGTTCTCGTGTTACACTTAAGTTAATAATTCACATCGGCGTGACAACTCAAAGTTATGAAACATCTCATTTCTGAAATATTGATTTCAGCCCTGCGAGCGGCATTGTTTGAAAAATAGGTCTCATGAAATATGTACATTCTCTGACAAATTCATATTGAAGCTTGTGTATTAATAAGGCACTGATTTTCATAGCGAGAGAGCTAAACTGTTCAAAATGGTTCGATAAAAGACTGTTTTTTACTAGGTCACCGCAACCACACACGTCATTGCATAAAGACGATTTGCGCATGGCTTCTATCCGTTTTTAGATCGGATTTCCTCTGTTCACTAGTCAGGATGCTTTGTCTGGTTTAGCTTCACCTGCCACTGGCACTTCTTTAACCCTTTCAGTTTTTAAGGAAGACCTATGCAACTGAAACTTTGAGACATTGAACTTCTGAACTGAATGTGATCATGTTCAATAGCGTTTTTGTTTTGTTTTTTGTCCTGTACGCTGTTTGCGTTCTCATGAACAGATGTAAATATCATTGGAGAACTGACAAGCTTTTTTTGGACTTGAGAGTTTATGTAAATCTGAATCTGTTCATGTAAATGTGGAATTCAATCCTAAAACCACAGCAGGAAAATCCTGTGAATTTTCCAACGTGTTGTATGGTCTCTTGTCAAACTAATAATGGACTGTCATCTGATGTTCAATAAATGGTGTACAGTGAAATTTGGTAAATGTGGATGCAAATAAGTATGTACATATTATTCAGTAAAGCGTTAAAAGTGAAAGTTTGCAGTGATCAGGCTCTCAGAAGGACGAAATGCACCACACAAGCATCATAAGAGTTGTTTAATCATGACAAATCTTGGAATGGTTTTAGCATGTTATTGAATATGGCAGTATAATGTATTTTGTCTTAGTGGCCCAGAATAATGCTACGCTGTACGGACTTGCTACTGGCAATAGATAGAGTCACTGATGTGAGATTGTAAGATGTGCTGCTGCTGCATAGATAGACGTGTAAATCCTGTAGCAGATCTAGGCAGGTGGAGCTGGGGGAGGTGGAGGGGTTCAGAGGAACTGCAAGACTAGCTTACAGCAAACCTGAACCAGACTATTTAACCCTCTGGTGCTCTTCAGACATTTTTTGACAGAAAAAATTTACGTTTTGGTTTTTGTAGAATTTTTTACTTCAACGGAATTGTACAAAACTTGGTAAAGGTTTTGGCATTTGCTATGTGAATACATAATAAAATCATGGACATGATTCAAAAAGATTAAATAGTCCTGAAAAAAATGGTCACACTTGTGCTCCAAAAATGAACGCATTGAAATGAATGGGAGACGAATTCCATATAGTGAAAACTTTTGGTATTGCGCACAAACAAAATCTTACTGAATGCAAATTTTTTGAGATATCAACCTCAAATTTGGAACACAACTAGTTTAGGAATTTTTTTTTTTTTTTTTTTTTTTTTTTTTGCCGTTTTAAAGTAAAACATTTTTTTGAAAATATATATTTCATATAAAAATTTAAAATAGATTCTGAAAATTAAAATTAAGTCTTGTGCTCTAAAGCCATAAGATTTATGACAGTTTAAGTTGGTCATTTCATTTTCAGGTATGCTCAAAAAAGTGATTAAATGGATTAACTACAGTGTAAATATAATTTAGTACTATAAAACTTAACATTAAATAATAATAAAAAAACATTATCAAACTAAAATATATACATTAATTTCACTTAAATAAAAAAATTGGCCAATCAGCTTGTGTCATGTGATAATGATGTGTTTGCTTGCAGATAGCATGTAAAGGACCATCAGCCTGCGCCCTCTAGAGTTTCATGACTGAACTAGATATTTTTATAATAAGATAGATTTTCATAAGATAGTCAAGATAGTCATAAGATAGATTTGTGATGAACAGAGTGAACTACAAGGATTTTTGAAATATCATTTGTTCTTGTAAAAGTAAAATTAAAATGAAAGCAGAAAATACAAAAATAAAAACTAATTAAAAAAAAATTATATATATATATATTAGGGCTGTCAATCGATGAAAAATTTTAATCTAATTAATTACATACTCTGTGATTACTTAATCTAAATTGATTGCATACATAATTTTTGCTGTGAAGGTATTAAATATTTCAATTCAAATGAATCAATGCAGGGTTTTTCCTGGGTCAAAAATGGTCTTTGGTGGTGACAGACATGGTCATCCAGACAAACAGTAAAAAGTGCCCTACCCACGTGATCTGCGAGCCCGATACTGACACTAAAGTACCCGTCACTCTCACTGTAATTCTTTCTTGCCCTCTTTGCGAAAGGAAAAAAAAAAAGAAGAAAAAAAAAGTGATTTTATAGCTTTATAAGAGAAGATGCTTCTTTGCTAAACCTGAAAAGTATTAAAAAGTAGCATTTTATATTAACTAATAATATAATTTTCTACCATATACAATTGAATGCACCTAGCTAACAACAACATGCTTTGTTCTGGTTTCACCTCACTCCAGTCTAAACTAACTGATTTTATAGGTAGGCCTAATTTACAACATGTTGTCATTTAAATAACCTGAAAATATTGTGGATTATTAAGGCTAATTTTACTAACCACTCTTGCGAAATGTGTAAGAACACTTATGTTCTCATTTCAGAGTTGTTCGAGTAAATTATTCATTATAGACCGTGTGGACAGATCAGTTGTTGTCATGATTCATTAAAATGAATCTGTTCAAATGAGTCATTAGGTCGTGAATTGGACATTAGCGGACGTTGACGCGTTGCGTGCGAATCGCGACTGTTATTAGGACATCGCAAAAGATTTGTCAACACAGAAAACACTTCACCACTGGATAGGATTTTCTTTTTGTTTACTGAAAGTGTGGTTTATGTCAGCTGCACGTGCAGGGCGCCTGTCAGAGAAGATGAGGTGACGTTCTTTTGAGCACTATTCACACCCAGCAGTTATTCAGGAAAAACATTCTCCGAATGCGCCTCGGGAAACATGGATTCGGTTTTACAAACTTTTAGCATATATATATATATATATATATATATATATATATATATATATATATATATATATATTGAGCATATATATATATATATATATATGTATGTATATATATAAAACTATAATAGTACCTCAATGATACTAAAATAACACTGTTAAATAAGCTTTAAAAGCAAGTTATTCCACATCATTTTTTGCTTATTATTTACATAATCTTTATATTATATAACTGATGGAGGATTATATATCAGTTGGAGTTAATACGGACCTGACTGCAAAAGTTTTGATTTAAAGGTACAATATGTAAAATTTTTGCAGTAAAATATCCAAAAACCACTAGGCTAGTGTTATATATTTTGTCCAGCTGATTACAAACAATATCTCTAATGTTTTCAACTACTTGTAAATCATGAGAAAATTCCCATTCTAAACAGTGACACGGGGCAGTGCAGTCGCCTGTCAATGACGTCAGTTACCTTTGATACCACCTTTACTGACGTAGAAACCACATGACAACAGTGCCGTGGACAAATGCGGAAGTAGAGTCTAGCGTCCAGCAAACCACTAGCTCGCTTCAAGCAGTTCCTTATTTTCTTCTTGCACGTTTTATGGTGGATTGTGTTACTTATTTATGGAACATAATTACTGTTTACCATCTGCCGCTGGTTCTGTCGACAAGGACAGCTCCCGTAAACTCATGACCGGAAAAGCGGAAGCGGCGCCGGCGGCTGTGTCATAATAAAAGTCCCGCTGCTCGTGAGGCGTGTGTTGATCAATCGCTCCAGCTCCTTGTTCAGCTCCACAACACTCGGTCCTGCTCTGCTTCATACTACAGTAACGTTATTAATCGCATCCACGAACATGAGTTCTTCCAGACTCCAATCCCTATTCTTTTGCACCGTCCGTTGAGATGGAGACCACATGTCCCAAATTTCCGCTCTAAAACTTGGCGTCATCAAACTACGCCTTTGTTTCGAATAGGCTTCTAGCGACCTCTAGCGGAAAAAAATATCACAAATTGTACCTTTAACAATAAATCCAGTTTTTCTCTGGGTTAGAGGCTGGGAATCACATAACTCACTAAAATGTGCGTAATTCACCTATACGATTATTGTTCAATTATGAATGATATGCACATATTTTATTTCAGTCATCACAGTAACAGGTTCTGTACAGTAGCTCAATTGCGTGCATGTTAATCTGAACGTCTGTTTTGGTTAAATAAATCTTCCAGGTTCAATCTTTGATGTGCTGCCGATTATCACAGATTATCAAAGATATTTCAAAACTTTTGCGTTCGCTCGCAGAGGATTTGCATTCCCCTGAGAAACTGTGTTTACTCGCAAACCGTTTGCATTCTCCAGAGAAACTCTGCGTTTGCTCACAAAGAAATCAAATTATTGTAGAGCGAATGCAGTTTCTTGTGAGAACGCAAAGGTTTTGCAAGTTTTTGGAGAACACAAAACATTTGCGAGAGAACACAAAAGCATTGAAATAATTTTTCCTCATTTTTAATTTTTTTCCCCAACACCATGTCCCTGTAGCCCTACTACAGGACATGCTGATGCGAGAGAACACACATTTTCTTTTGGGAGTGCAAAACTTTGACATAAACATTGACTCTGTCGTAGTCATATGCTTATTTATGTATTTTAAGTGTTTATAATGAGGACAGCATTGGCGTTGTGTATCACAATAATGAGACTTGGTGTTTTAAAGCCATAAATGATCGATGCTAAAAGGTCCCTGCATATAAAATCATAAAATTTTGATAAGTCAGAATATTTCCCAGCTTGTGTATCTTTAATGCATCGAGAATATAAACATTTAATAAAATGAACTATTTCTTTCAAAAGCCATTAATATATCTATGACATCTCATCTCACGTTTTTAAATGTTTATCATAGGCAAAGTATTTCATTTAGTGGTTCATTGAAACCTTTAAATATATATTGTCTCCAGTCCATAATTATAATTCACTGCATGCATTTTTAAGACTTAAGAATTATTAAAGTCATTTTAAGATCTAGCATCACACGACGGACAAACTTCCAAACTACAGAAAACCTTACTGTCTTCACCTGACATGAAGCCGCTGTGATGTTCAGAGGAGAATGCTAAAGCGCACGTCGCTTTTATTGCGCTGTCACTTCGCTTTCTACACGAGACGGAGAAGAAGAAAGAGAAGAAGAAGCATGCTTTAGGCTTTAGACCTCAGGATGAGAGATCCAGATCAAGTGCTTCTTACAGTCTGTCTCTTCAACTGTATGATGTGCAGCACTTTCTGCTTTTATCTAAACAGGTTGTCAGCGAGACACAGAATCACTTATTCAGAAGAGAGCCGGGATCCAGAAGGCAAAGGCACACCGCCATTAATATACCGAAAGCTGGAATACCGTTAAATTAGAAGAAAAGGAGGCCAGCGGGCTTTTAGACCTTTACCGATGCGGTCCGCTGTTGCTCTTGGCGCTAAATTATTCAGCAAAACACACAAACCGCCACCGAGCGATAAAATGTTTTTAAAGTTTAAAGCAACTATACCTTCCAGACAGGATTATCTGCTATATGTAATTCACATTTCCAGGCCTGAAACATTTATTCCCCTGAAGGAAGAGCGTGATGGCCGTCCTCTCTAGTCTGGTCACCAGAAGTTTGCAATCTCATATTTAAAATGGGAGACACGAGTTATGAGAATTACGAGAGACCCTGCTGTCACCTGCTTTGAGAAGATGTCCTCTGGCTGTTTGTGTGTTCGCTGGGGAATTTCTCCCACAGTACTGTACTGTGAGGCGGAAGTAGAACAGGTTGATTCTTCAGAACGTCTGACAGCTTAATAGGTTGAAAATCAATCTTCAAACCCGTGTTATTTTAGTATTGTTGATACACTGATGAGCCAAAACATTATGACCACCTGACTAAAATGCTGTCGGTCCTCCAGGTGCCAACAAAAACAGCCAGGCATGTACTCTATAAGACCCCTGAAGGTGTGCTGTTGTATCTGGCACCAAGACGTTAGCAGCAGATCCTTCAAGTCCTGTAAGTTGTGAGGTGGAGCCGCCGTGAATCAAAGCTGTTGGTCCAGGACATCCCACAGATGCTCCATTGGATTGAGATCTTGGGAATTTGGAGGCCAGGGCAACACCTTGAACTCTTCATTCTGTTCCTCAAACCATTCCTGATCATTGTGTTCAGTGTGGCAGGGTGCATTATCCTGCTGAAAGGGGCACTTCCACCAGGTCTGCAACAAATTTACATTCACATGAATGGCTGGACCCAGGGTTTCCCAGCAGAACACTGCTAGATCATCACATTTCCCTCCATACTCTGACCCAGTCTCCTTGCCATAACAATTTGTCCCTTGTCAAAGTCACTCAGATCTTTATTCCAACCAATATTTCCTGCATCCGACACGTTGAGCTCCACAAGAACTGATTGTTTGCTTACCATCTAACCCTACCCAGACCATAACCCTTAAAGGCATACCTCGGGTCTTTAGTGACCCTGGACGTCATTCACTACCCTCCTCCTCGTTCATTTTTTAAAGTTAGACATCAACCTTCTTGGTATTCCTCAATCAATTCATTATAAAGAATATAACAAATTATAATTATAAAATTATAAAAGAATGCCTATTTTTGTATTCATTTTTTGTAAAAATTCTTTAGGGTTGCAAACGACCCGAGGTGTGTATGAGTGTACGTATATTTTTCTGCACAACAATAATTGAATCTTAGATGACGGAATAAGTGCAATTCACCTTCATTCCACAAGGTGGCAGTGTCTGATACACAATGCTGAAGTGACGACTCATTCAGACAGAAAACAAAATAACAACATGAAATGGCTCTGTGATTTAGCAATCAAATATGACTGTAACTGTTACTGGATGGATCTGGTGAAGCTGTGAGTGATAGAACTATTGATTTTGAAGATGTTGAAAATGAACTAGTTTTGAGCATACGTTTGAGATCGCGAATGGGCTCATATTCGTGACCAGAAACATAAAACTAGCCCATTATTTGCCGAATGTACTGGGAAATGAGCTCTGACGAGGACAGCGGTGATAGCATAAAACATCTGCTCAGAATGAGCCCTTTCAAACTCCAAAAGGTAACAAAATACGATTGATTTTATTCTTCTGTAATTGTTACTCTAATATCAGAGGAGTTTTATATTATCGCGACAGGTAGAGATCCTTCCGTGTTAGATATTGTTCCGGGTCGATAAAGACCCGAATATGTAAGAATGATTGGTGAAACAGTCATGCATTTAAGGGTTAAAGGGGACCTATTTTTACAAGATTTAAAATAAATATCTAATGCTCCAGAATGTGTATGTGGTTTCAGCTCAAAATACCCCATTTTTATAGCATGTTTTGTTGTGTAAGCAAAAACAAGCTGTTTTTGTGTGTCCCTTTAAATGCAAATGAGCTGCTGCTCCCAGCCCCCTTTCCAGAAGAGAGCAGCTCATGCAACAACAAAACAGGACAATCTCTCTTTTGCATTACCATACACAGTGATCGAACTACATAAAAACACTCATTACAACTAACAGTAAACATATATATAGACAACAGAACACCAGAACAACAGGGTTGCTTACGAGACGATGTAGGTAAAGCTGCTCGAATGCAGAGAAAATGGCGGACAGCATACAACTGGCTGAGTGTAGAAACTATGGTAATGCAGAACTGTCAGTCAGCGGTCGTGGGCGGGGCCCGATCAATGTGACATCACACTGCTGAGTGAATCAAAAAGGCTTGTCTAATGAGGCTGGTTTGATTTAATGGGGATTTTTATCATAGGGTGGTTGTGTTCACACACTGCCAACACACATTTATGTCCAAACATCATGTGAAAATGGATTTTGCATTATAGGTGCCCTTTAATATATGACCTTGTTAGGAGATGATCAAAGATATTCACTTCACCTGTGACTGCACATTATGTTTTGGCTCATTGGTGAATACTTTTATAGTTTTTGGTAATATTTTGAATTCATTTCGAATAAATTTTAAGTAATTTTGTTGTTTTTGTCATTTTTTTTAAAAATATGTCTATAGTTTTGTTGTATTATTAAGTTTTAGATTTAGTTAATGATAATGACCCTGTTTCAAACATTATGTTTTTGTTTGTTTGTTTAATATTTGGATTTTTTTTCTTCAAATGATCAATGCTCCAATATGTCCAGATTGAAAGATCTGATCGTGACCTTTCACCCCCCCAAAAAGAACAGCATTTATTTGAAATAGAAATCTTTTGTAACATTAAAAATGTCTTTACTGTCACTTTTGATGAATTTAATACATCCTTTGCTGAATAAAAGTATTAATTTCTTAAAACCCCAAACTTTTGAATAGTACCTAGGCAAATTTACATTTCAGTACACCTAAAATTAGAGAAAAGTAGTTACAGCATGATAAATATATTTTAATACAGTATATATCTAAAGCTATCCTTTAAAACTAGAATGTTTACTTTTATTTAAAAAAAATATGTATTTTTTGTGATAAATAAAATATCCAGGAACACACCAAGAGAAAAAAGACAAACAGAGATTGGATGCCATGTATATGTTTTATAAATATAAAATATTTTTTCTATTGTAGTCTCTGTACTGAACATATTTAAATGTGACATACATTAACAATAAATACACTGACCTTTTTTGTTTTACAAACTGTGCGAGCTGTATAGTTAAAAGTTTAATTTAACAGTCTTTGGCCCGGTTTCACAGACAGGGCTTAGACTAAGCCAGGATTAGGCATTAGTTCAATTTAGGGTATTTAAGTAGCTTTCATAAACATACCCTAGAAAAAAAAAAACATTACTGGTGTGCATCTTGAACCCAAACAAATGGCTCTGACATATCCTAAGACAATACCGAAAGTAGTTTTCAGTTAAAACAGCTCAAACATGCATTTTAGTCTAGGACTAGCTTAATCCTTGTCTGTGAAACTGGGGGTTTATTAGATAAAAAAATAAGCACAGATGCATTTATACGGAGGACTAGGTGTGCCACTTAAATGAATGAATCAATTATCAATTTATACACTGAAAAATAAAAATATAAATAAACTGCATTATAAATTTAACAACAATTGCATTTTTCAAGCCTTTTGTCAATCAAGTTGAAAATAACCACTGAATATGACACTCCTAGTTCTCTATACACATCCCTTTTTTGCACAGTGAACAGATTCTTCTTGATTTGCAGCAGCTGCATCTCTGACGCCATCACTGCTTCTTACTGAACTGCTCCAGTGCTTTACTGACTAGATCAGAGGTGATCGCATTACGAACCAACACGCAGTGAACACCTGAAAGAGCGGGAAACAGCTGGTGAATCAACCGAGCGAACAGTCTCAAACTTTCATCACACAGTTCCAGATCTCCGAAGAAGCTATAAAGGTTTGTGGCGGAGAATAAGCCAAGACCTACCTAGCTTGCCAACCTCCACGATGTTCCTATCCTCATCATCAAAGAACATCATGTCAGAAAACTGGACGCCACTGTCAGCTTTCAGCCTGGAGACAGACGAGACAGAACAACACTTGTCAGATGGTCGAAGGTAGATGCACACACACATCTTTCATAATGAGGACATTCAATAGACGTAACGGTTTTTATATTGAGCTAATAAGATTATCTATCCCCTAACTATGGAACTTGTTTCCACTACTGAATGAAAAATAAAAAAGATAATTGTGAATTTTCATCTCCCAATCAAGATATAAATTCGCAATTGCAAGAAATAATGTCAGAATTCTTTTCTCAGAATTGTGAGAAATAAACTTAAATCACAATTGAGAAAAAAATAATTTTCTCAGAATTGCGACTTTATATCACAATTCTGACTTTATAACACAACTGTGACTTTATAACACAATTCTGACTCACAATTGAAACTATTTTATGCAATTTTGAGTTTACAGTATAACTCGTAATTGCAACTTTATCACACAATTCTGACTTTATAACTCACAATTCTGACTTTATAACTCATAATTGCGATTTTATCACACAATTCTGACTTTATAATTCATAATTGCAACTTTATATCACGCAATTCTGACTTTATAACACAATTCTGACTTTATAACTCATAATTGCAACTTTATATCATGCAATTCTGACTTTATATCTCACAATTCTGACTTTATATCACACAATTCTGACTTTATAACTCACAATTCTGACTTTATATCACGCAATTCTGATTTTATAACTCATAATTGCAACTTTATATCACGCAATTCTGACTTTATATCTCACAATTCTGACTTTATATCTCTCAATTCTGACTTTATAACTCATAATTGCGACTTTATAACACAATTCTGACTTTATATCACACAATTCTGACTTTATAACACAATTCTGACTTTATAACACAATTCTTACTTTATATCACGCAATTCTGACTCACAATTGCGACTATTTTATACAATTTTGAGTTTACAGTATAACTCGTAATTGCTACTATTTATCACACATTTGTGACTTTATAACTTGTAATTGCGACTTTATCACAAAATATTGACTGTATATCACACAATTCTGACTTTATATCTCACAATTCTGACTTTATATCTCACAATTCTGACTTTATATCACACAATTCTGACTTTATATCTCTCAATTCTGACTTTATATCTCTCAATTCTGACTTTATATCACACAATTCTGACTTTATATCTCACAATTCTGACTTTATATCTCACAATTCTGACTTTATATCTCACAATTCTGACTTTATATCTCACAATTCTGACTTTATATCTCACAATTCTGACTTTATATCACACAATTCTGACTTTATATCACACAATTCTGACTTTATATCACACAATTCTGACTTTATATCACACAATTCTGACTTTATATCTCACAATTCTGACTTTATATCACACAAATCTGACTTTATAACTCATAATTGCGACTTTATCACACAATTCTGACTTAATATTTCACAATTCTGACTTTATATCTCACAATTCTGACTTTATATCTCACAATTCTGACTTTATATCACACAATTCTGGCTTTATATCTCTCAATTCTGACTTTATATCTCTCAATTCTGACTTTATATCACACAATTCTGACTTTATATCTCACAATTCTGACTTTATATCTCACAATTCTGGCTTTATATCTCACAATTCTGGCTTTATATCTCACAATTCTGACTTTATATCACACAATTCTAACTTTATATCACACAATTCTGACTTTATATCACACAATTCTGACTTTATAACTCACAATTCTGACTTTATATCACACAATTCTAACTTTATATCACACAATTCTGACTTTATATCACACAATTCTGACTTTATATCTCACAATTCTGACTTTATATCTCACAATTCTGGCTTTATATCACACAATTCTGACTTTATATCTCTCAATTCTGACTTTATATCTCTCAATTCTGACTTTATATCACACAATTCTGACTTTATATCTCACAATTCTGACTTTATATCTCACAATTCTGGCTTTATATCTCACAATTCTGGCTTTATATCTCACAATTCTGACTTTATATCTCACAATTCTGACTTTATATCTCACAATTCTGGCTTTATATCTCACAATTCTGACTTTATATCTCACAATTCTGACTTTATATCTCACAATTCTGACTTTATATCTCACAATTCTGACTTTATATCTCACAATTCTGACTTTATATCTCACAATTCTGACTTTATATCTCACAATTCTGACTTTATATCTCACAATTCTGGCTTTATATCTCACAATTCTGACTTTATATCTCACAATTCTGACTTTATATCTCACAATTCTGGCTTTATATCTCACAATTCTGGCTTTATATCACACAATTCTGACTTTATATCTCTCAATTCTGACTTTATATCTCACAATTCTGACTTTATATCACACAATTCTGACTTTATATCACACAATTCTGACTTTATATCACACAATTCTGACTTTATATCTCACAATTCTGGCTTTATATCACACAATTCTGACTTTATATCTCACAATTCTGGCTTTATATCTCACAATTCTGGCTTTATATCACACAATTCTGACTTTATAACTCACAATTCTGACTTAATTATATAATTGTCAGACATTTTTTTTTTTTTTTTTTTAATTTTTTTTTTTTAATTTTTATTCAGTGGTGGAAACAAGCTTCCATACCTAACCCTAATTTGCCCACCACATAAAACTTTCAGCATTTTTAAATTAATAAAAAAAGACTTAAAATGTTTATTTAGCATTTTGCATTCAAAGGGTGTCGACATGTCCTCATAAAAGACACACCACAGTATAAAGCCTGTGGTTCTCATAATGTAGGTCAAACCAGTACATTCATAGGCACGCACACACACCTCGTGAGCAAGATGCCATGTGCAAAGACAGACACTGCACTATTTTGTCACGATTGTTACATTATTATAACAGAACTGTGAAATGACACAGTATAAGAATTTTTCCAAGGTATTCAGGGAGGTTGTTATAGGACTGATTACTGATCAAATTCAAAAGAGTCCATCCTATACAGTACCTTTTAAAGTGAGTGACCTTTGACCCAGGGTAGATCTCCTTAAAGGAGATGTATTGGTTGAGTTTATAGAGTGAGAGCAGCTGATTGGCACCTTCAGTCTCGCTGGTTCTTTGAAAAACAGAGAAAGAACACAGCTTTGATTTATGTATCAGATCAAAAGATATTTTCAGATTTGGAAGATCCTCTGAAATCTTACCGTGATGCAATGCCGATCTTGAATCCCTGACTGTGGAGTGAGCTCAGGATCTTTTCAGTATCATGATAAATGGAAACCTTGGCACGTCTTGAATCCCGCACAATGCCGCTGGAGTCAGTGTGTCAGCAAAGAAACAACAACATTCTTATTCTTCTTTAAATAAAAAGAACAAACAATGAACTGTAACACTATAACTGAAGAAGACAAACCGGTCATCGATGTGAAAAGGTGGATCAACATGAGTGTCAACCCAGAACGGCCAGAGGGTGTAATCTGTTTAAAGAGAGAGAAAAAAAAGAAAATAATAATGAAAAAATGATATATATATAAAAATAAAAAGGGTGATATATATATATATATATACACTACCAGTCAAAAGTTTGGAAACATTACTATTTTTAATGTTTTTGAACAATGTCTCTTATGCTCATTAAGGCTGCATTTATTTCATAATAAATATAGAAAAAAACAATAATATTGTGAAATATTATTACAATTTAAAATTATGGTTTTCTATATTAATATACTTTAAAAATATAATTTATTCCTGTGATCAAAGCTGAATTTTCAGCATCATTACTCCAGTCTTCAGTGTCACATGATCCTTCAGAAATCATTCTAATATGATGATATATTTTTTATTTTTTTGGACCCTGTGATCCTTTTTTTCAGGATTCATTGATGAATAAAAGGTTAAAAAGAACAGCATTTATGCAAAATATAAATCTTTTCTAACAATATAAATCTTTACTATCACTTTTTATCAATTTAACACATCCTTGTTGAATTAAAAAAAAACATATAAAAAAAAACAAACAAAAAAAACAAAACAAATTACTGACCCCAAACTTTTGAATGGTAGTGTATATTGCTACAAAAGATTTCTATTTTAAATAAATGCTGATATTTTTTTTTACTTTTTATTCATCAAAGAATCCTGAAAAAGTATCACAGGTTATAAAATAATATCAAGCAGCACAACTGTTTCCAATATTGATAATAAATCATCACATCAGAATGATTTCTGAAGGATCATGTGACACTGAAGATTGAAAATTCAGCTTTGATCACAGGAATAAATTACATTTTAAAGTATATTAAAATAGAAAACCATAATTTTAAATTGTAATAATATTTCACAATATTACTGTATACATTATCTTAATGAGCATGAGAGACTTCGTTCAAAAACATTAAAAATAGTAATGTTTCCAAACTTTTGACTGGTAGTGTATATATATCACTCTTTTTATAAAAGGTAAGAATAGTCTTGACCATACATTGCATTTATAAACCACACACAGATACTACAGTTATTGTTAAAGCAGTAAAACTATATTTTAGCATCAGTCCCTCGTGTATTCTGTGATGACTACATTATTGATCACAGGAAGAGTATTTATCTCATTTACTGAGGCTAATAAAACCACACTGCTATTCTAAAATAAAACGCTAAACATTGACCGTGGAAACTTACCGAGGTCGAACACTATTAACTTCGGTTTGGACATCTTTGATTAGCGACTAACACGGAGAAAAACTTAACCGAAATCAAATAACATGGACAAAACAGAACAGAACAGACCGCTTTCGTTAACCGGTAATGCGGAAGTAGCGTCATGACGTCATCGAAACGTAGGTGGTTACGTAATTTTGATAGCTTCATTCAAACCTGCTTCAAACTGTCTTCTGTGACAACAATAATAATAGCCATATAAAAGTATATTTCATATAATATAAAATTACTGACGTTTATTAATATGGGGGGGGGGGGGGGGCAGGGATACATAGATCAGAAGGGGGGAAATCCCCCCCATCCCCCCCTACAAATCACACCCTGATTGTCTATATATTTAGATACATATACATGTGTATATACATTTATGCATGTGTACATGTATATACATTTGGATTCAGAAAAAAAAAATACAGATATATACAAAATAAACAAAAAAATACAAAATAAAGATTCTGAAAGCATTTGTTTGAAGTTTACATAAATTTGTTATGGTTTAACAGAAGCAAAAAAAAAAAAAAAAAAAAAAAAAAAGTTATGAATAGTAAGTTTGTAAGTGACACAAGAAAATAAACAAAGCAAAATATAATGCTGTTTTGTCTTCCTCTCGTATGGTGTCTTTCATCACACTCAAAGCTTAAGCATGCCGAGTCTCTGTCAGATACTGTATATTACTGGACTAATGTAGTGAATAGTGAATGAGAGTATGGGATGATTTCGGGTTCAGAGAAAAAAACAGCAGCTGGTACCATTAAAACCAGACCTCAACAACCGATGTTTTTCCCAGACCTCTTTTCCTCTTCATTCGCCTTTATCATGATTTGTTTTAACAATATATTTATAGTGGACAGAAATGTAAAGTTGTGTTATATTTGATTATATATGGGAAACTCTACAGAATTGGTGCAAACTGCTGTCCCACAACCAAAAAACACATTTAAAAAGCATTTAAGTATTCAAATTGTAGATGTTTACAAAGATCCTTCCATTATCAGTTGAATCACAGAAATATTTAAAATATCAGTAAGCTTAATATATATATAATAAATTCATCATTTATTGTACTTCAATTGGGAGGTGGCTGTCCTGAACCCTAACCCTTAAGTTTCAACTTGTGAAAATATTGAAACATTTTTTTTTGCCTTTTTTTTTTTTCCATTGATGTTTAAAAATGTTTTGTTTATATTATTTTGTTTTAAAAAGTTTAAAAAATATATATTTAAAGGGATAGTTCACCCAAAAATGAAAATTTGATGTGTATCTGCTTACCCCCAGCACATCCAAGATGTAGGTGACTTTGTTTCTTCAGTAGAACACAAATGATGATTTTTAACTGCAACCGTTGCCGTCTGTCTGAGTGAATGGGAACTTGGATCAATAAGAGTCGAAAAAACATGCACAGACAAATCCAAATTAAACCCTGTGGCTCGTGACGACACATTGATGTCCTAAGACATGAAAAGATCAGTTTGTGTGAGAAACTGAACAGTATTTATATAATTTTTTACCTCTAATACACCACTATGTCCAACTGCCCTGCGCATCCAGTTAGTGAGGTCTGAACGTGCTCTGACAACGGCAGTGATGTCTCGTACTTACACTTCAATGAGTGCTAGACATCACTGCTGTTGTCAGAGTGCGATCAGTTTCTCACACAAACTGATCGTTTCGTGTCTTAAGACATCAATGTGTCGTCACGAGCCACAGGGTTTCATTTGGATTTGTCTGTGCATGTTTTTTTTTACTCTTATTGATCGAGTTCCCATTCACTCGCATTATAAGACTGGCAGACGGCAACAGTTGCAGTTAAAAAACATCATTTGTGTTCTACTGAAGAAACAAAATCACCTGCATCTTGGATGCACTGGGGTTAAGCAGATAAACATCAAATTTTCATTTTTGGGTGAACTATCCTTTTAAGTTATATTTTTATGAAACTTTATGAAGAAAAAGAAAAAAGTGTGCTGTATTTTCATGTCACTACTGAACATTGTATATTCAACTCCATTGGCTGAGATTGATTTTAACCACACTTCTATATTTTTGATCAGGAAATATTCCCATGTTCCTCCCTCTCATAGCCTCTCTTTTATAGTAGGTATACCATCAGTTTGAGTTAAATGTGTTCAAAAGTCACAACCGAAACATGTGGTGAAGTTTCGGTTGTGACTTCGGTTGTGACTCAATAAAATGTAGCTTTCTTTCCCCTGTGTACATCTTTCCAGAACTGTGCTAGCTAACCATGTGCTGATTAACATCCCTGAGCTAGACTCAGAAGTATCTAAAATCATCACTACTGAAACATGTCATCGTTGTGACAAAAGGGAACACATAATCCTTTATTTGGGGAATAAACAAAATTTTAGGGCAGTTCTGCAAATCATTAGTATTTTTATGTTTTAGTATGAGTTAAAATTCTTTAATGTGATGTGGACGCTACCAACAGTCACTACCGAAAATGTGTAGTCACGACCGACACATGGGATGTTTTGTCAAAAATAAAGTTTATTGAATTACAAACTAAGATGTTATGACAAACTAATCGATCCTTAAATTGAAATCAGTATGATAAACTTTATGCCTTTTATAAAGAAAGATTGGATACAAAATACAACAAATCTCATAAATTACACTTGACATATTGTTAAAATGGTAATCATTATTGATTTACCTGCAAAAACATATTTAAAAAATAGCAAAAAATATATTTACAAGAAAGATGTAAACAAAATCTTAATACACTCAAAAAAAAAAGATTCTTGCCACTATTTGAAATTAAGCAAAAAAATCTAATAAAACATATTTAAAAACTAATAAAAATACCTATTATTATCCTTAATTACTTTAATACAACATGAATGAAATGGATCCAAGACCAACCTGATCAAATTACTTAATTCGTTACCATAAGGCGCGAATGCAAGTGTTGCGCATGCTCACTGAAGTCTGAGTTCAAAAAAACAACAACTGAAGGCGGCAATGGCGATCTACTGTCTGACTCAGCGAAAAGGAGGATTTGGATGAATAGAATGTGGATGTTTTTTCAAGGTAAGAAATGTTTATTAACGATTTAAACTTAAACAATAACCATTTTTATGTTTATTCTATTTTGTTTTCTTAGTTTTAGCGTGAAGGCGCATTTTTGCTAAAGCGAATTGACCGTTATTAACTTTTATTTTAGGTCTTCTCATCTGTAAAAGGATTAATATATGTAACGTTAACTGATCATTTTAAGATAACGTTATGCTGTCGACTTGACGGTGCACCGTGGATCATATTCGCATTTAGATAGATTACGCGTTATTATTATATATATATATATATATATATTTTTAATAACAGATTCGTCATTTCAGCGTTTGCAAATAAGCCAAAACGTTGCTCAAACACACTTCATTCATATACGTTAGACCCTTTTACTGTTTGTACACAATGATGACGTGGCAACGTATGCGCGCGCATTTTGGCAACGGAAGTGGTGTTGTTCCCCATAGGTTCTAACCATAGACTGTAAAAGGTTCTAACGTGTTAGCAACTCCGAAAGTGATATATATATCTACAGCTTCGCGAGCGGATTAAGCAACACAGACAGATAAAGTTATTTTAAAAAGTTGACTTTATCAAATGGTATCCGGCTATCAGATCCGTGTAGTCGAGTGGATAGAAGACGTTAGCAGATGGCCAAATACAGTGGCCAGATATATATACATAAACCAGGGCTCTCAAGCTTTAAAGACAGGCAAGAATGACTAATATCCAACAACATGACATGATTTTTAAAGTGACCAATAACATCGACAATGTAATACACTATAATTTTTTTAGTGCTAATAAAATAATTAAGCCTATTTGGAGAGAGAGAGATGTTTAATGTGACAAAATGTCAGTCATCGTGTGATAACGAAAATATAACTAGGTCTAGACTACTGAGCAGGTGTTTTCACAGGCTGTAAGGGTGTTTTCACACCTACGGATCGCTTGTTTTGTTCCGAAACAGGGACTAAATTTGTTACAATGTTGCTTTTTTTCTTGGTTCGGTTCGCTTTCACATGGCAAAATTTCAAAGCGTACCAAAATGCTTTAAGGTAAGTCACATGGGAGTAAAACTGTCTTCTTATTGGTCAGAATTTTCTCTGCGTCATCCATCAAAATAATGATTGACAAGTTCGCTCCATGAGTTTATTGTGGCTTTATTTGTAACTGTCCAGACACACACAAACACTTTATAAATGTAGCCGTCTCTCCCGCAGTTAATTCATATTTGCTGCGGCAAATTCAAACCCGCGCTCTTTCTCTCTCTCTCCGTCTCTGGATTTCCCAGCGCTGTCTAGTAGGCGACCTCTTGTCCGTGTGTCTGTCGAGAGAGACCATTTGAATTTTATAATGAAGCAGAGCGGGAATTGAGACTTCGTCGGGACAGCATTCTCGCACGGAGAAGTGTAATTACACACCAGAGGCGATCGTTGGCTTTCAGATATTGTAAATAATGTGCTCACTCACAGAATCAGACATTACTGATTTTTATATCATATTTTCCGTTATGAAATGATATAATTTGGTTCGTTGGTCCGTTAACTGGGTCGATTGCTTTCACATCTCAAGCGAACCGCTCCAGAGTTCGTTTGAAAGCGTACCGAGACCACCTCTTCAAGCAGGTCTCGGTACGCTTGTTTGGTCCGCTTTTGGTGCGCACCCGAGTGCGATTGCTGCTTTCCCACCTGCCCAAACGAACCGCACCAAAGGGGCAAACGAACTCTGGTACGATTCAACCGAACTAAATGAGGCAGGTGTGAAAGCACCCTAAAACTGTTGACTAAGTTCAGACACTCATGAAAAACTGATGCTTATTATCTGGGAAACATTCTCTAACAGCAGTCAAGTTGTCATTGTTTGTGTCAAACAAGCTGTGAAGTTGTTGTAACATTAAAATAGGAAATCATGACTTATTCTGTGCTCGAAGTGATGCTCAGAGCTCCAGTGTTTTCCTCTGTGGGTGAACGAGGATGATGGTGAACAATTCCAGGATATGCTTTTTTTTCATTGGTTGTTGGTTTAAATCTTACCCAGATACAATAGTGCTATTTTCTGATTGGCTACTGTGCACCCTCTTTCTTTTTTTGATTGGCTGATAAGTGGCAGGCTACTCCAGGGGAGACGCGCTTGATTCCTGCCCGGCGCAGCGGCATATTAAATATATGAAAAATAGTTTTTCTGCGTGAGAAATACAATGTGTGGCGGGAGTGCGTGACAAAAGACCGAAATGAGTGACTGTCACGCTCAGTGCGTTACACTTGAGAGCCCTGAAAAACTTTCAGAGTTGCTAACACGTTAAAACCAATTAGGCAACAACACTTCCGTTGCCAAAATGCGCGCGCAACTGTTTGATCATGTGGGCTGTAAAAGGGTCTATACGTCATCTACGTTAATGAAAACGTTATCTATATACTATTGTCTTACAAGTATTTGTAAATTTGATCATTTCGAGATATGTATTCAACTGACTGTGTATTTTTACAAGTTATATATATATATATATATATATATATATATATATATATATATATATATATATATATATATAGAGATAGACACTCACACACACAACTGGTGTGTCATCTCGATGTGCATTTTACTATTTTACTTTGCTTGAAATATAGTTTTGAAATATACCAAAACATTTTGTCATGATCACCGTCTGTTCCTGTCAGTTCCCGGACTACATCTCCCATCATCCTCTCTGCCACTCACCTGCACACACTTAACACTTAACACTAATCACTAATCACCACACCCAGCTGCAGCTCATTACCAGGACAATAAAAGACTCTTACACACATCACCTCACTGCTAGGTCTTGTTTCCCCAGTGTTCAATTCCGAGCGTTTCTATCTTGTCTGCCTTTCTGTTACCGTTGTTGCCTGTTCCTGTTTCTTGACCCGTTGCTGCCTGTCCTGACCCTTGCCTGGTATACCGTTCTGTGTATGATATCCGCCTGCCTCGATCTACTGCCTGTTCCCTGACTACGATCCTGCCTGTCTCTGATGTTCCTGTTTACCCCGTTTGACCATGCCTGTACGACCACGCTCAACATTTAATAAAGCTTCGCATGTGGATCTTACTCTGAGTCCCGCCTTCGTTACAGAAGACCTAGCCACCACCACGATCCAGCAGCTTTCCCGGAGAGCATATAAACGGTATGGACATTGCTCAATTATTGTTGTGGAGTACACAGGGTACACGATCGCTAGAGGAATATGTGCAGGAATATTTGAACATTGCTTACCTCTCTGATCTACCGGACTGTGCTCTGATTGACTTCTTTTGTGATGGCGTCAACCAACCTCTCCAGAGTAGATTAAGACGAGAGGGACCGCGTTCATCACTCCGCGGTTTTATGGACTATGCTCTGTTGTTAGTTGGTTCTCCATTTACTGTGGGTGTCGCGGAGGAATGCGATTCCTCGACTGGCTGTGTAATGGCCGCCGCACCTAAGGACACTCACAAGATGGCGGCTTCCATAACAGCAACACCAGTTCACGTCTCCGCTGATCGCCCAGAGCCACGTCACGTCTCCGCTGATCGCCCAGAGCAACGTCACGTCTCAGCTGATCGCCCAGAGCAACGTCACGTCTCCGCTGATCGCCCAGAGCAACGTCACGTCTCCGCTGATCGCCCAGAGCAACGTCACGTCTCCGCTGATCGCCCAGAGCCACGTCAAGCCTACGCAGATCGCCCAGAGCAACGTCACGCCTTCGCTGATCGCCCAGAGCAACGTCACGCCTTCGCTGATCGCCCAGAGCAACGTCACGCCTTCGCTGATCGCCCAGAGCAACGTCACGCCTTCGCTGATCGCCCAGAGCAACGTCACGCCTTCGCTGATCGCCCAGAGCAACGTCACGCCTTCGCTGATCGCCCAGAGCAACGTCACGCCTTCGCTGATCGCCCAGAGCAACGTCACGCCTTCGCTGATCGCCCAGAGCAACGTCACGCCTTCGCTGATCGCCCAGAGCAACGTCACGCCTTCGCTGATCGCCCAGAGCAACGTCACGCCTTCGCTGATCGCCCAGAGCAACGTCACGTCGCCGCTGATCGCCCAGAGTCACGTCAGGTCTCTAGATCAGTCCGGGAGTGGAGAGGGTTGCGTTCCAGTGTGACCGATCCCCCGTTGATTTCAGTCCGAGCAGCTGGCATCCCCAAGTCTCCGTCGGCCGCTTCGCACTCAAGCCCGCCGGCCGCTTCGCACTCAAGCCCGCCGGCCGCTTCGCTCTCAAGCTCGCCGGTTTCAACGCTCTCAAGCTCGCCGGTTTCAACGCTCTCAAGCTCGCCGGTTTCAACGCTCTCAAGCCAGCCGGCCGCGTCGCACTCAAACTCGTCGGATGCTACGCTCTCAAGTTCGTCGGTTGCAACGCTCTCAAGTTCGTCGGTTGCAACGCTCTCAAGTTCGTCGGTTGCAACGCTCTCAAGTTCGTCGGTTGCAACGCTCTCAAGTTCGTCGGTTGCAACGCTCTCAAGTTCGTCGGTTGCAACGCTCTCAAGTTCGTCGGTTGCAACGCTCTCAAGTTCGTCGGTTGCAACGCTCTCAAGTTCGTCGGTTGCAACGCTCTCAAGTTCGTCGGTTGCAACGCTCTCAAGTTCGTCGGTTGCAACGCTCTCAAGTTCGTCGGTTGCAACGCTCTCAAGCGCCCTGGATGCGATGGACAAGATGGCTGCTTTGCCAGTGCCCACGGGCAAGATGGCCGCCCCTGCAGTGCTGAAAGATGTAGGGGGTGTTCCAGCCATTGAGTCCGCTCCAGAACCTGCTTCAGCCAGTGAGTCTGCTCCAGAACCCACTCCAACCGGTGAACCATCACCTCACCCTCGGAAGAGGAGGAGAATGAGGAAGAAGGCTTCTTTCATTCCTCAAGGCTCAGAAGCCTTTCAAGAGGCCGCTGGGGGTCCAGAGACTACTCCAGAGGTCTCTCCCACTCCGCCCTGGTGTCTCGCTCTGCCGGCGCCACCTGAGCTCCTTGCCCTGCCGGCTCCACCTGAGCTCCTCCCTCTGCCGGCGCCACCTGTGCTTCTTGCCCTGCCTGCGCCACCTGTGCTCCTTGCCCTGCCGGCGCCACCTGTGCTTCTCGCCCTACCGGCATCTACTGAGCTCCTCGCCCTACCGACATCTACTGAGCTCCTCGCTCTGCCAGCGCCACCCAAGCTTCCAGCCCTGCCGGCGCCACCCAAGCTTCCAGCCCTGCCGGCGCCATCCAAGCTTCCAGCCCTGCCGGCGCCATCCAAGCTTCCAGCCCTGCCGGCGCCGCTCAAACGCCTTGCGCTGCCAGCGCCACCCAAGCTTCCAGCCCTGCCGGCGCCATCCAAGCTTCCAGCCCTGCCGGCGCCGCTCAAACGCCTTGCGCTGCCAGCGCCACTCAGGTGTCTTGCCCTGCCAGCTTCACCCACACGCCTGGCCCTGCTGGCGCCACCCGAACTCCTTGCCCATGAACCTGTGACGGGCACCGCTGAAATCCCCAAGAACTTTTTGGGGGGGGGCAGTATACCTAGGGGTGGGGAGCTGGTGGGTGGGGACCCTGCTCAACCACTGCTGTCATGGCCATTAATGGACTGTAGGCCACTAAGGCCATGTATGGACTCCGACCTGCCATGGCTGCCCAAGCCGCCTGACCTGCCGTGGCTGCCCAAGCCGCCTGACCTGCCGTGGCTGCCCAAGCCGCCTGACCTGCCGTGGCTGCCTGAACCACCCGACCTACCGTGGCCGCCCAGGCCACCTGACCTGCCGTGGCCGCCCGAGCCACCTGACCCGCCGTGGCTGCCCGAGTTCCAGGGGCTGCATTGGAGATCCCGTTCCTGGCTGCTACTAGATCTCCAATGCACCCACCCCCCCTCCCTAGCTGTTCCTTCACGTCGCGAGGACGCGCCTTCCGGGAGGGGGGCGTTATGTCATGATCACCGTCTGTTCCTGTCAGTTCCCGGACTACATCTCCCATCATCCTCTCTGCCACTCACCTGCACACACTTAACACTTAACACTAATCACTAATCACCACACCCAGCTGCAGCTCATTACCAGGACAATAAAAGACTCTTACACACATCACCTCACTGCTAGGTCTTGTTTCCCCAGTGTTCAATTCCGAGCGTTTCTATCTTGTCTGCCTTTCTGTTACCGTTGTTGCCTGTTCCTGTTTCTTGACCCGTTGCTGCCTGTCCTGACCCTTGCCTGGTATACCGTTCTGTGTATGATATCCGCCTGCCTCGATCTACTGCCTGTTCCCTGACTACGATCCTGCCTGTCTCTGATGTTCCTGTTTACCCCGTTTGACCATGCCTGTACGACCACGCTCAACATTTAATAAAGCTTCGCATGTGGATCTTACTCTGAGTCCCGCCTTCGTTACACATTTACAGAGTGTGTTTGTCATTCAACTGTATATAAATTTAAAAAAAATCCTGTTAAAAGTCGTGTCCATGAAAGGGAACATGCATTCTTTTCTAGTTGTAATTTCATTAAAAATATATAAATAATAATAATAAAGTGTATGTCATCTTTACTATTTCAGAAACCCCATCAGTGGGACAATAACTACTCAATTATGGTATGTGTAATATTTTTTCATATTTCTTGTATTAAAACTAAAATGTACTCGTTTCATTTCTTTGTAAAATTGTTGATGTCGATTTTCTGTTTTTTGACTTTCAGATATTGCCACAAAACTCAGATGTAAAGTGTGTGGAAGAAGCATCACAGAAGTATCCAGTATGTTTAAGTAATTGAATAATTCTAAGATTAAACTTGGACATTTTGAGGAGAGATTCAGTCAACCTGTTCACAGTAAATTAAGTAAGTGTTTTTGTTATGTACATTTACATTACATTTTTTTTGTAAATTACAATAGTTTCCTCCACAGTAGGCCTCCATCTCTTCCTTCTTCCTTTTTTCCTCTCAGATAAAAGCAGAATTAATGCGGATAACGACTGTGCCACTTCTGTCAACGTTCATAGCAGCTGGACAGATACACTGTTGATCAAATTAAAGTTTTCAGCAGCAAAGGAGCTTCTGGACAAAAGATATGACACACATTGCAGTTGCAGACAAGGTGTGGTAAATTGCGTTACAGTTCTTTGGAACTAATTACAAAGATTGAACTATAATCAATCACTGTTTTTAATATTGTGTCATATTTTTCAGTGCGAAGATATACACTTCAAATGAGACTGGATTCGCGAGACCACGAGATTTGCCTGTCTAACGTTGTTTTCTTTGATTTTTTTTTCATGTTTTTAATGGCTAAATTGTTATATTTTGTCCGGTTTTATTGTTTATTGCTATGCCATACTTTATTTTGCTGTAGCCATACAGATGTTAATACACTTACAATTCCAGTTATGGACAACAAAAACAAAGAAAATTAAAGTTTACTCAGGGTGATTATTTTGACTTTATTTTGTATTTGAGCTGCGCATCTTGGACGCGGCGTTCATCAAAAATAGGCGAGGCACCTATCTGATACCGTGTATCGGCTCTGGTAGCCGTGTCGCAGCCGTAATGCGCCGCACACGCGTGTAATGTAAACGAGGCTTTACTCTGATATTTTTAAAGGGTTAGTGCACCTACAAATGAAATTTCTGTCATTTATTACTCACCCTCATGTCGTTCCACACCGGTAAGATGACCCTTGTTCATCTTTGGAACACAAATTAGCTCCATGAGCTATCTGACCTCAGATAGACTGCAACACAACTACCACTTTCAAGGCCCAGAAAGGTAGTAAAGACATTGTTAAAATAGTCAACGTGACTGTAGTGGTTCCAACTTAATGTTATAAAGTGACAAGAATACTTTTTGTGTGCAAAAAAAAATAAAAAAAAATAACGACTTCTACAAAATTTCTCCTACGCAGTTGACGTTGTACACGCATAATATCTTAATTTGTGTTCTGAAGATTAATGAAGGTCTTAGGGGTTTGGAGCAAAATTAGGGTGAGTAATTAATGAAAGAAATTTAATTTTTGGGTGAACTAACTCTTTAACAGAGAACAAACAGTTAGCCCTTGAGCTATTCCTTGTCCAGGAAGTTAACTTGTGAGTAGGACACTTGGGCTGCTGAATGTCTAAATGCTGAAATGTGACATAACAGAAAACCTGTTATGTGAAGTCAAATATAATCCTTCAAATTGTTTTTCTTTTTTCCCCAAGTGTCCTGATTTTCTTCTTTTTTTTTTTAAACATGTTTACAAGGAATGTAACCATTTACTGTTATGTATCAAGTTTCAGACAAGCAAAAGCACAAACTGACAACCATACTATGCAGAGAGATCCCAGTGTTACCTTGAATATATGAAAATAATGCTTGATGTTGAAATTTGGTTCCTTGTTGATCTATGAACTTTTTGGCACACAGACTTAAAACTAAAAAGTCAAACAAGGAGTCATAACCATTGCGTTAGTTTCGGAGAAAGCTTGGTGGGAAGTGAAAGTTTGATTGGACTGAAACATGTTATTTCAAAATGAAAACATCTATCTATCTATCTATCTATCTATCTATCTATCTATCTATCTATCTATCTATCTATCTATCTATCTATATATATATATATACACACTGTAAAAAATGACCGTGATTTTAACAGTAAAAGACTGTAAAAATGCTGCGGTGAAAAACTGTTGATCGGTTTACAGAAAGTTTCCGTGCTATATACGGTGAATAACTGTAATAGATCTAATGGTACATTTAATGTAATTTTACGGTAAAATACCGTTAAATTCACAGTTTTTGGAAGTGAAAAATAACAATTCATTGTAAAATTTACAGTGAAAAAACGTATATTGACATTCCCACAATTCCCTGCGTGATACTTCACATTTGATATATTTTCATTGAAATAACTCTGTTTCTTCTTAGTTTTTCTCATTTTTTTCTTATCAGTTATGTACATTAGGGTGTTATGTTACATCTAATGTTGTTAAATTAATGTTTATTGCATTTTTAAAATGTCATGCATGTTACCATGATGGTGTTTATTGTGTGTGTGAATGACACTGTGTGCACCTTCTATATATTAGTGTTGTCCTCCTCAGCTTGTGATGAACTTTGATTCATCATGTGACTCTTATCACCATTGTGTTTGGTGACTGTCAGTGTATTATAAAGGTACAAAACAGATATTAGTACTTCATTAGGTTGGTAAATTAACATTATATTAGTTAATGAAATGCGTTATTTTACCGTAAATTTAACAGATTTAAAATGTAAAATTCACATGTAACTCCGTAAGTATGTTTACGGTTTGATGTCATTTTTACAGTATTGTTCTCATAACCAGCTGCCAGTATTTTTCCGTAGAAACAACGGGATTTTTTTTACAGTGTATATATATATATATATATATATATATATATATATATATATATATATATATATATATATATATATATATATATATATATATATATATATAAAAATCCAAGTAATACATGTCTTCTTTGAAACAATGTTAATCTGAAGATAAACCTGCCTCTTGGTAGCCTCAATTTAGTCCTGGAGTAGCTCTAGTCTTCCTCCAGGAAATCAGTTTATTAAACTCTGGACTAGACTAAGTCTAGGACTATTTTAAACCATGACAGAGAAAGCCGATATCTGTTAATCTGGTTTAAAGGGCCATTTTATTCTAGGACTAGGCTTAATCTCTGTCTGGGAAACCTCCCCTTAGCAAGCTACTTTTAAAAAACCTCCAAGCATATCAAGGAATAATGTCATTCAGAAACCAGGAACACTGACAACAATGCTTAAACAATTGTAATGTTTTTTTTTTTTTAATTTAAGGGCGAGGCCAGGAGGAAGGAGGAACGCACTGTCATAGAGTCCTCGCCGCTGTGGTGAATCCGCGGTGCCATCGAGCTGGAGTGAGTTGCTGGGGGGATGGCTGAATTCGCTGCCAACTGCCTGGGGAATGGAGGGGCGGCTGCCTGCAGTCCGTGAGGGAGCGGAGGAACCACCACCGTTCGCTGAGGCCGGAGCCTGTCACAGGGAATGGGGGACTCCTGCCGGCTACCTGAACATGGAAGAGCCGTCTCCTTGCGGCCACCAGGCGGTGGAAGAGTATCAAGCCGTACACCGAGGGCCAGGCATCGCGGAGGACATCACCCAGCAGGTGCAGGACTGGATGACAGTGCGTTTTGGGAACCGGACCTCCTCACCCTCATCCGTGAACATCGGCCGGTTCCCGCCTCCTCCTTCCCTGATCTTACTAACCTCGCTATGTTTTTTAAAAATCTGATCTGTTTTTTTTTTAATTTGTGCACCATTTTTAACTGGTGCTGTGCATTTGTTTTTACTTATCCACAAGTTTCTTAGTGAGGATTGCCAGCTGCCTCAGGGAGTCTATGTCAGGCTTGATGTATTTCACCGTTACCAGATAATCAATGGCATCCTCCACAGTCATGTTTAGGTGGATCATGAGGTATGCCAGAAAAAGTGTAGGAGCATAGTTGACACCATCTGTGCAGTGAATAAACACCTTATCTGTGGAAATAAAAACAGAAAGACAGTCAAAAAAAATTCCCAAACGGGTTGTCACTGCAAAACACTTGATAAAAGATCTTACTTTCTGAGTTTTTCGTGGCCTTGTGGATAAATTTGGCAGCTGGCATGAAGTATTTGCTGATATCGGAAGTCTTTGTTGTAGGCAAGCCACAATATCGGATCTTCGTTCCTCTGTAATAACTCGCTCCTGTGTCAACTGTGTCTTTGATGTCTTTCTCCCATCGAATTCCCAACAAGATCCTGAGTTTCTTTTTCATAGCTGCAGCATTCAGGATGTGAGTAATGCCCAGCTCTTTCAACCTCATTCGGTCCCTCGCTGTCTCTCTGCACAAGAACACAACAGTTTAGATCAGTCTTTCGCTAATGAGGATTTACAATGTAGAAATATAATTGTGTTTGATTCTTGTTCATACCCCTGCATTACATTATTAATCACATGGTTTATATTAGTCAAAGGTAGACTTACTCATTTCCGATGAAGATGTTGTTCCAGACCTGAGTGACAGGTTTGTAACGCTTTGTACACGCCTTCACACGCCTGTACAATTGAAAACAATCTTCTTCTGGAAATGGATCCCGCTTGGAAGTGCGTGCATTAGGTTTTTGCACAGCACTGCTTGGACCTGGGACACAGGATTCATCTGAATCAACCAGATCCAGTTCAGGTTCAGGAACGCCGCTTGGAACAGGGACACACAATTGTTCTGGATCAGCCAGATCCAAATCAGGTTCTATCTCAGGAATGCTTGGAACTGGAATACATGATTCCTCTGGATCAGCCCGATCAAATTCAGGTTCCATCTCAGGAACGATTGGAACCTGAACACTTGATTCCTCTGGATCAGCCTGATCAAATTCAGGTTCCATCTCAGGAATGCTTGGAACCTGAACATTTGATTCCTCTGGATCAGCCTGATCAAATTCAGGTTCCATCTCAGGAACGCTTGGAACCTGAACATTTGATTCCTCTGGATCAGCCTGATCAAATTCAGGTTCCATCTCAGGAACGCTTGGAACCAGATCCGTTTCAGATGTTTGCTCACGAGTGCTTGCATCTGGAACGCACACTGGCTCTGAAACAGCCGGATCTCTCCAAAAAAACATTTTAAAGAATGCACCAATTATGTTCATCATCCACCCATTGGTACTTTCTGAAAATAGAAGAAAACAAATAATATGTTATCAGAAACATCTCTAAACACAGATCAAACATGAATAATTAGCCCAACTTGAAAGTCATTTCTTTTGCATCTCATTTGTTCTGTACACACACAGTTCAGTAATTTACAGTAATTGATCTCACTCCTGAAACTTTTCAGTGTGTACGTAGCCTTTGTAATGTTGCATCTCAAATGCTCTGTAGACATTTACCTTCTGGGCTGTTCTCATGGGTTTCAGGAGAAGCGTCCATGCCACTGCTGCTCCCTGACACTTCTGTTGAAGGCCCTGCTGACTCGGCCAGATCTTCAGACACCAGTGTAGGGGTCTTCAAATCTGAGATGGCATCATCGATGTCAACCTCCTGACCTTCTGACTCTGGAACAGTCGGATCTTTCCCAAAAAGCTTTATGAAGAATGCACAACTTTTGTTCTTCTTCTTCTTCACTTTTTTTTCTGAAAAAAAGAAGAAAATAAATATGTTATCAGAAACATCTCTAACCACAGATCAAACATGAATAATTAGTCCAACTTCAGAGTCGTTTGTGTTTGCATCTCATTTGTTCTGTACACAGAAGGTTCAGTAATTTACAGTAGTGACAACCTCATTCTACAACTGAATTAACTCCTGAAAAATGGAAGTAGTGACAACTGCATCTCAAAATGCTCTGTTGATATTTACTTTTTGGGTTCTCTTCAGGGGTTTCAGGAGAAGCGTCCATCTGCAGATCTTCAGACACCAGAATGGCATCATCGTCGTCAACCTCCTGACCTAATGGCTGTTCGCCTGGGACACTTGACTCCTCTGGTTCAGTCTCCGGCTCGCTCCAGAAAAGCCTTTTAAAGAAAGTACCAATTGTGTTCATCCACCCATTGGTACTTTCTGAAAAAAAGTAACAATAAACAAATAATACGTTATTAGAAACAACAGATTACCCTAGTGAAAAAAAAAGTATATATATATATATATATATATATTTGAAATACATTTATTATGTGCTAAGTATACTACTTATACATTTACATATTTATGTGATAAATAAAAATACCCTACAATTGCACTTTTGCTATACTAAACTGCAATACTTAAAGTCTGCTAAATTGGAACTACTTAATGAACTTTAATTGTGTGGAAGTAGTGCTGAGATCCAACTTAAGATATACTAAAGTATATTTGATTTTGCTTTATATCAGTTTAATATTAAATATAAAATTAATGATATTATATTATATCAGTAAGCCTTAAGTGATGTCTCAATAATTATTAGTATAAAATGTTTTATATAGTTGTCGCTCTGTTTCTGTATATATGGATTTGGAAGACTTTCTTTTTGCATCTAATTGTAATGTTGCATCTCAAATGCTCTGTTGACATTCACCTGTTGGGCGGTTCTCAGGGGCTTCAAAAGAAGCATCCATGCCTTCGGTTGAAGGCCTTGCTGGGTCAGTCAGACCTTCACACACCAACTCTGAGACTATATTTTTGATGTCAGTCTCCAGCTGCTTCTCTTTCTTCCCACATTCACAGACGGATGTTGTGTTGGTCGTATCAGAAACAACCTTCACAACATTCCCCTCTACAGCGCAGTAACTGACTGAGATCTCATCATCAGTCTCAGCCTGCAACTCCAGATGGATCTTTGCTGACTGATCGGTACCGATAAGGTCATAGATGGCATCGGTGATCTGAAACTCCAACTCCACACCTTCCTCATCTGGTACCCAGCAACTGTCACCGCAGTAGAATTCGCCGCTGAGATATATCTCTATACGCACTTCTCTGAAGTTAGTAGCCATTGTATGTGTGTATCTAATGCTGACAAATCAAAAGAAATTGATAATGTCAGATGTACATGTGTTGATGTCAAACTGTGATACACACTGTAACTCTGTACAGTTAGCGTCTATAAACTGTATGTAAACACCGAATATAGACTGTGTATAGAATGTCGTCTTACACAATGTTTCTACTATAATGTACTGGTAGATATAACGCTAAAACTCAATAGTGCTCTGATAGTCGCTCTGGAGTCAGAGGCGAGAATTCCAGCTTTATATACTGTTTGTGACGTAAACAAAGGCAACGCCCTTTGTGACGTTCCACGGTTCCCATAGAAACGATTTGTTTGGCGAAGCACCGCGAGAGCGATTCAAAGTAAGCGCAGAGAAACTCAACGATTTGTTTCGAGAAATCTCTACTATATATTATATTTTAATATAAATTACTTTTAAAAAATCCTTGTACTCAATTACCTTTACTAACTCGATTCACCTTAATGATAGGCTATGGTTGATTTTCGTTTCTGTTTGCGGTCATGTCAGTGTTTGCGATGCGGATTCTCCAGCGCCACAACATAAAAAAAATCATATTTATCATATTTGTGAGTAATTCTTAAGTCTGAATTGAATGTGTTGATAAAAACATCGCGTGCGTCCTTCTGCTGAACTGTCCTATCCCCGCGAGCTGCATACCAAAACCATAGACTGTAAAAAAAATAAACGACGCTGGTGTTCGCTGATTCACGAACAAATGACTCGTTTGAGCAGCTTCATAATTCATTTTATTTTCACTCACTTTACAACGAATCCTTCACCGAATGAACTTCAGGATTTCGACAGAGCGGTTGAATCAACATCTGACTCACACACTGAACCGCAAGTTATTGTTCTTTCAACGATGCTCGTTTTAAAACTTTACTGCATGTGTTGAACTGAACCCTTAAGCCCCTCTGTCAAGTTTACATGTGCCTACTTGCATTTTCATGTTAAAATAAGAAGAGATCACACACAGAGTGAATTACCTAATCATGAAATATAACTGGATTGACATGCATTAGTGTCGAGTAAGGCTAAACGCTCACTGAGGTTAAAAAAATGCATTCGCTTTACTATAGTGCAAAATACTCAAGAATCATATCATACTATAAAATATATTCATTGTTACTACTGTAAAGTCATATTTTCTCCAAAGGCCTTAATAGTGATAAAAAAGTACAACTCTTTTATTGAATTCAGAAGGTTTTAATTATATTGTTTCATATAAAGGTATTTTAAAGTGTCAGAAGGTCATTTGGTCTAACCGCCCAAAGGCCAATACAGCCAGTTCATTTTTTGATTAAAATATGTTAAAATGTAATAAATGTATATATTTTTTTCTTCTGGCATGATTTTATAACATATCAACATAGTTCAAAACGGTATTAAAATTATGTAGATGTCATTGCTTTGTTATGAGAAAGAATATCTGGTAAAATGAATTTCATTGATGTCATTCGGAGTAACCAATATAAAGGGACCATTTTGGATCAATGTGACAGGATGTGACATCATTCATTCACTTGCAAAGAAGCACATGGTAACTTACTCTCTCTTAATTATTTGAAAAATTCATGTATTGACTCTCTCATACGCATGTGCCGAAACATCAGGTCATTTGGTGTAAAACATGGAAAATGTTGTAAAATTTTAAAAACTTGTACTAAATGTAAAATGTTTGATTGTCCTTTTGCTAGCTAAATATTGTCATTTGGTATAACCTAAAGTGTCATTCGGCAAAACTGAAATTTTGGTTAAACAAATTACTTTTCTGGTTCCAAATCTTGTAAAAAAAAAAATGACATAATCAGTGTTAATTGATTATAAAAACCACATAACACATTGTTAACGCTTAATAAAACTTCAAAAATAATTATATTGCCATTGTTTTTTGTTTTTTTTACACTTTTAAAAACCTTATTCGTCAATGACGCACATATTTTAATGCCGTAATGTAGTTTATTTACTGAATAATAGTAAACTAGATTATATATAAAAATAAGCAGAATATGGTACAAACTTTCCTGAAGTGATTGTTTAGTGTTAAAAATAGATTAAACAGTATTTATGAAGCTGTTTCATTGCACTGTTCATGGCTATTTAAAAAAAATCAAAATGCATGTATTTTTGATAGGTCTACCATTACTTTGGAAGTAATCATAAGGACTGTTATATTTTATTCACATTTGAATGGAAATGTGTAGGCTATGTGACAAACACCCTAGCTGGTGAGCACTGTGCGTGACACAAAGTAATCACAACCACACTTTCCTGCTTTAATATTAAACAGCAAGCACAAACTAAGTAAAAGCAGCAGCCCTTCCGACGCACTCGATGCCTGAATTCGCACTCCAGTATGTCTCTGCCATCTTTCATTTCCTGCTCAAATAAAATGACATGAAATATCATGGATGTTCCAGATGATATCCCTCTCACGCTCTTTCCCTCTCTTCAGGCGCGTTTGATTAAACCCATCTTCTGTCCCTGAAGCCTGTGGTGGTGAGGACAATGCCCATCAGAACCATCCACCACAGGGAGGCTGAGAGGAGCCGGGTTGCTAGGAGACCATCAAATTCCAAGACTCATCTTTGAAGAAGCTGCTATTGATGCATTCCTGGGATAACTCAAGTAAACAGACATGAAAGTGAAGCACTAATGATTTACAACCACCCTGATGTGTCGTAATTATTCACTCATTCTCAATCGTTCATGTATAATTCCACTGGTGAGAATACGATGAGCTGTCGGATTGGGGAAAGTTGATGTTTATAATCACTTATTACATGTTCAGCCCTCCTGAAGGTTTTGAGAGTATCAATTAACCCTATACTACATTATCTACTAATGCCTTCTGTCATCCGATTGAGAGTTTAATCATTTTAGTTAGTAAAAGGCCATTTAATGTAATTCTGTAGACTTTTAGCTCTGAAATCTTAAAGTAAATGTAAGAATACATTTGATATTGTTAGTTATATGAACACTTACTGAACTAAAATTATTATCCATATAATTTCTTTTTTTTTTTTTTTTTTAGAAAAAAAAATGTTAAAATGTCAGCATCAAATATGATGCATCAGACTTTTGAGGAACATTTTTTTCCCCCACAACAAAAAACTAAATTTTGAGCATAAAACTAAGAATTTATATACTAAAGCATATTATTGGGAGATATAGAGTGACAACTGATATTTATATATATTTTATGTAAGTAATCTGTTATAATATTATAAAAATCTCATTGATCTACATTGCAATCTTTCAATATTTCATCTTCAATTTGGCCATATGCATCTGCACCAAACTGCATATTTTTGCTCAGTTTGGGCATCTGAAAAAAAAAAAAAAAAACAGGTCTTTTTTCCTCCTTGAGAATGAGCTCCATACATCAAGTGTTTATGGCTCTGTGATATAGGAGAAATATCATACTGCAGTATATGAGCAATAAAAGCCTGCTGTATCAAATATGACACTCAATAAAAACACATAAGCAAACTTTTTTGTTCCCTTTTGACTAAAGGTTCAATAAACTGTTCCATTTTTCAGATTTTTCTGGCAATTATTTCAGTGGTGATAGTTAATGGACGAACCCTTTTGAGTTAGGGCCATCTCTTTCTAGTTATTGCATGACATAAACATGAATGAACATCAGAATCAGAAGATATGTTGATTGAACCACGGAAGGTTCAATCAACATAAAGTTCAAGCCCACCGACATTAGTCTAGTTTGTTTGTCGGACAAAACAGCGGATTTGGCGTTATGATTGGTCAGATCGACTGTCAATCAAACTTCTGGTGAAATACAGTTATTCATACATTTTACCTTAATCAGTCATCAGTTAAATACTGATAAATGTCACCACTAGGGCTGGGTACCGAACTCGATACTTTTTAGGTACCGATCGAACTGCCTCGATACTATCGAGTATCGAAAAGTGTCTTGTCATTCGGTACCAAATTTCGGTACCTCAGAATGGAGCCGAGTAACTTAGAGGGGCGGAGAAATGCTTTCGCTGTCTCGTTGAGGAGCAAGTAACGTTGCGCTACATTATTATTTATATCTAAATATATAAAACTATACGCGCAAGAGAGACCCTATGTGCGAGAGGGCGAGTGAATCAACGGTTTCGTTTTCAGTTTATCTCCGAATGGACGGGTGAGAAACGGCTGTTTATGTGAGCAGCCGGTTCACTACAGATAATACTGTTAACAGAAAACAAAAGTGTCGCACTGCCTGCAGAAACAGCGGAACGCGCAATGTTTTTTAGACTAGTTATGGACAGGTACAACACACAGCAGCTTTACATCAGCGTTTGTTCCTCAAGTCTATGGAAACACGCGACCGGTTCGTGACAGGCTCGTTCGCCTGCACGAGCACAGGCTCTGCCTCTGGCTCCAGAACGCGAACAATTCTGCTGAAAAAGGGGTATCAGCGTCCTCCTGATACTGCGGATAATCTGCGGGTCGGGCCAAGTAATAAAAAAATAACATTCAAATTAATTGCGGGTGGATGAGAGATGAATCATTAATGTGTTGATTTTAATAAAGACACAGAACTCTTATTTCAACGAACTTGCGTCACTCTTACTTCCGCTTTGATCTTGTTAATAATAATTAATTTTTTGAAGAAGAACAATTGCTGAGTGATTTAAAAAGAGCCTCACATACTGAATTTTTGCATTGAAAACTAAACTTTATTAAAACTATTTGC
This sequence comes from Chanodichthys erythropterus, assembly GCF_024489055.1. Taxonomy (NCBI): domain Eukaryota; kingdom Metazoa; phylum Chordata; class Actinopteri; order Cypriniformes; family Xenocyprididae; genus Chanodichthys; species Chanodichthys erythropterus. The sequence continues at coordinate 33,864,640 of NC_090240.1, forward strand.
ACTGATTTATTGTGTTGGGTAAATTTTGTTAATTTGTGCTTTTTTTATTCCCCACAGTGGCTCAGGAGATGAGTCTTTGAGTCTGAAAAAAAGTCAACAAAATTAAAATATAAAACCAAATATTTTTTTTTTGAGGTTATGTAATGTTGTTTAAACAGATTTTATAAAATTGGTATCGAAAAAGGTATCGTTTAGGTATCGGTATCGAAGTCAAGGTATCGGTATCGTCTCGGTATCGAAAATTTTTGAACCTCCCCAGCCCTAGTCACCACTTGCATTAATTATTGGTGATATAAATCAACATCTGGATTGTAAAAAGAATATTTTATATTTAGATACTATAAAAAAATTTATATTAAATATTTACTGTATATTTAATATTTATTTGAGATGTTTTGGACATGGGATTTTTGTTGGTGTGTTGGCAAGAACAATCGCAATGTTGTGTTACCACATGTTGTAATGATAATGAAACAATGCTTATTTATTGCCAGTGATTTGCAGTAGTACTTCCTGCTTTCCAGTCTGCTCCACAGTTTCCTGAAGGATCTACATTACATTTTTTCCCCTTTGCCCTGCAGTGTTAAAAATGTCAACAAACCTCAATTTGACATTAAGTAAGGGCTTAAGGGTAAGAATTTCAGGGATACCCTTCGGTCCAACCTCTTCAGGCGTTTCATGCTACTACTAACCAAGCACAATGAAAAGACCAGTTTTTACCAGCCTGAGTGGTTTGCTGGTCTGAATCTTCAGCCTAAAAAGTGCCCAAAACCCCTCTAAAATCCTCAAATGAGACAGAAAAAAGTGGTAAAAGAATAACAGTTTTACCAGAGAGAGTGAAAAAGATGTAAACAGACAAGGATGAGAAAAACGTGGCTTAACCTGACAACAGTCACTTCAAAAACACTCTCTGCTCTGCTACACAGATCACTGGACTTTATACTTGACCTCCAGATCAACACAGCTGCTGGCCATAATTACTGCCTCGATCTGATTGGTGTAGAGGGAGGGATGAGTCTGTAAGTAACTGAAGGTCATCAGAGCTGTGGCTGATGTACTGAATTTAATGACCAACTTGATAATGTACGTTCTTTAGGAATGCAGTTCTGATCAATACATTCATTCCTGCTAGTATTTTTTATTTATTTTTTTTGCTTACAGCAATGCTGTGATTTTAAAATTATTTTGGACAAACAACAGAAAAATGCATACCAGTGAGATTTAAAGAAAGACATTTTTATTAAAACATATTATTTTTCTGTCATAAAAATATGAATAATTATATTGTTAAAAAATATGTATTGTTGTTTAAATTTGAAATAATTATAAACTATTTCAAAATTTATTGTTTGAATACATTCCCTCAGTTTTGGTGTCATTACCACTAGTCTACAACAGTTTTTTTTGCCCTAATAGAGTTTCTTTTTCTTCTTTTCCCTCAGTGTACTTGGTTATCAAGGCAACAACAGTGTCAGTAAGAGCCTGAGATGGAATATGAGAAAACAGAAAATTCAAGGTAAATCTTGTCATTTTCAAGCCCTCAAGATATCAAATTATGCAGAAAGATTTAATACATAATACACAATACATAATGTGCTAGCCATTTAATTTCAAACAGTGTTTAAATGGTCATTTCAGAGATGTTATTGTAAATCACAGTGCATCATTTGAGATGTGGTGGAAATGTCCGTGACTTTCAGGGGGGAAAAGAAAAACGTTTATTTTTTTTTTAGTTTTTAGTTTTTTTTAAGCTGTTTCTTTGAATAATGGACTGCAAAATTGACATTACAATGTTCCATTTGTCTTTTGAACGATGACTCCTATCAAGATGCTTGAACAGATATAGATTGAGTTGAGGTTGAAGAACAAGAAGTTCACCCGCTGCTCATCATAATGAAATTCTTGCACCATTGCAGGTTTAAACAAGTACACTTCATTCTCACTTTGTGGATCTTTGCTAAGTGAATCTCTCTTTTTATTTCCATCTTTTTATCATTCATTTCTCCTAAGTTCACTCTGCCTTTCTTGATTTGATCTGTCAGACAGAGTGTTACTGCATTTCACTGTTTCTACATTACGTCCTATTTCTCTCTGCTTTCACAGCAATTCCCAATTCCTATAGTCATTTTCCTCAGATGGATTCACCTGCTCCTGCTGAGATTTGATTGACAGGCTCTTAAGTTCAGATGTTGCCGACTAAACACCCCGTCCCTCTGCGAGCTTCCATTTGAAGACATCTGAATCTGTAGAGTATAGAAAGTACATGGAAATATAAAAGAACTCATTGCAAAGTTTTCCTGTACGGCGCAGGTTTATGTAACAGATTTGGGTACAAATCTAATTCACTCCCCCAACAGCACATAAAAAACATTATCTGTTAATCTTCCTGCAGAGAAAAACTTTAAAAGTGATTCTGAGGGCAAGCGGGCATTTATTTGAGAATTACATTTTTATATTTATATCCTCAAACAATGCAGCTGTGCGTCAATCTAATCAACACTCAGATCTCATTAATAATTCCCCTCTTAACAAGACATCTCTAACAATGGTTATTGTAATACTTGCGGGACTAGTGTATCATCACGAGCCTTTATGGTCCCACAGGAGGAATTTGTTTTACCTACTCGTGTATAATCATATTCAAACAATAATCAACGAATCCCCGCAGGAAAGAGAAATCACAACTGAGATATCTTTAATATCACAATCATTTCTTCAACACGGCAATTCTACAGTTCAGTCTTCAATTTTGCTCTGAGAAAAAGATCCTAGTAATCTTACACACGTCCGCTAGAGTTTCAAAAAATAATGTCTCAAACTGTGCTCAGATTTGCCAATATAATTCTGCAATCAAAAGTTAATTTGAACTCAAGCATTTCTCATCAAATTTGTCCAAGACCAAGTTATGGTAAAACATACATTTTATTAATATTAATTGGGGTTGCAAAATTTCGGGTTTATGGGAATTAATAGGAATTAAAGGGAACAAACTAGAAATTTGCAAAGTTACTGGTTAGCCAATAACAGGGAACTTCAAGGTTTAGTTCATTTTCAAATGAAAATTAGCCCACGTTTTACTCACCCTCAAGCCATCCTAGGTGTATATGACTTTGACAAAGTGGGGCGTAGTTACAACCCCCCCAATACAATACAACCATACCAACGTTCAACCCCCCTAAAGTTGAAACCAAATCTACACCCTTGGGACAATCTGAGAAATATGAATAAATATCCTGAAGCATCCTAGCTTTATAATGGCAGTATGTGTTACCAAACGAGTTTGAGCTGAAGAAACTGCCTCCATTCACATCCATCCATCATAAACATATTCCACACGGCTCTGGAGGGTTAATAAAGGCCTTCTAAAGTGAAGCGATGCATTTGTGTAAAAAAAATCCATATTTAGCCTTCTGTATTCAAATTATGAACTGGCGACACGTCAGTTCCGTAAGTTGAATAGGGAAGGCGTAGGATGTACAGTGGTCTGGTGGAAGCTACATATTTTACTTCATAACTTGTAAAATATGGATATTTAGATCTGCAGGCAGATTTGAATGTTGAGACCACACCGCTGAGATCGGATGTGTCGGCGACATCTTTTCTCTGATGACGTGTTTACCAATAGCAAACCACAACAATCCAATCAATTCCCCATTGACAAAATCCCTCAGATATTCATAAATATAGGTAAGAAAAAGGTTGCCGCAACTTCCGTTTCATGCCGACTTTAAATCTGATAAGATTCTAAAAGGTTTCTAAAATTCATCATCTTCATCATTTTGGAGTAGCCGTACTCTTCACTGTATGGGAGATAAAGCGAGATAAGACATCCTTTACAACATTTGCTTAATTATTTCTAAAGGTGCCAAAACAACAGAGAGACTGTTAAATTGCCAATTACGCTGCTTGCTACATTTATTTATTTAGTGTTTATCCATTTATCCTTTCAAAACAAGGATACTGCCGTCTTCATGGTTGCTAAGTGAAAAACCCAAATAAATAAGAATCTGGATAATTGCAATTGACCTCTAAAGTCACTCATTACAACTCTTAGTATTCAAATAAATTAATTTATTCCAGCTTTCCTCAGGGATGGTTCTTTCAGAAGATGTGCTTTTTTTTCCCAACTGGATTTAACTAAAATCCATCCATCTGCATGTCTAGACTATAACAAAAAGTTTAGGATAGGTGATATGATTGAATATGACTAGAAGTTTTAGTTTAGTCAGAACAGTCTAGTAAGATAAATGATCATCTGCTAATGATTTAAATAGTTATCTTGTGTCAGCTGGCAGCAAGGGTTCGGCAAGCCCGCAACTAATTTTCATGATGGATGGTGGAATTCAATTACCCTTAATCTGTAATTAAAGTGAGAAGAGGCAGCCAATGGCTGTGATTTATTACATCACAAATGTCTGAGACACAATCAGGATAGCAATCTATAATTGTATAATTGAGAAGAGTCGCTTGCCTTATCCGAAACAAATTTAAAGTCTGATGCCAAAGGAGAACCTTTTTGAGTTTCACAAAGAACTTTTTTTTTATGATCTACACTATTAAAAAAAAGATTCTTTATTGGCATCTATGGTTCCATGAAGAACCTTTTACATAGATGGAACCTTTCCAAAGCTCAAAACTGCTTAGATTATTAAATTCAGCATGAAATGGAAGTTGCAATAGTCTTTTCTTTTCTATTGTGATGCATATCTGAGTGAAATGGCCTTTTGAACAAGAAAAACTGTAAGAAGGGACTTGATTTGTTCATGGGGAATTGATTGGATGGTTCTGGTTTGCTATTGGTGGATCTCATGTGAGTGACAGGTTGCTCCGCCCTCATGCCAGTAAACACGTCATCAGAGAAGAGATGTTGCTGCAAGGGGAAGTTATTTTGATTAATGATTAAGACAGCACATGAATTAAAAAAAGATTTATTATTATAAATATTATCACGTATAAATAATTTATAATAAATATTGTAATAATCTATAAAACTAAGAATTGCCAATTTTGATTTCATGGTGATTAACACACTAAGAAAAATATGGTTCGGTAACACTTTAGTTTGGGGAACATGTATTCATTAAATTGAGTTTTGCCTCAATAAACTCTTAATTTACTGCTTATTAATAGTTAGTAAGGTAGTTGTAGCATTTCAATTTACGTATTGGGTAGCATTAAGGGATATAGAATATGGTCATCCAGAATAAGGCATTAATATGTGCTTTATAAATACTAATAAACAGCCAATATTCTAGTAATATGCAACCTAATAAGCAACTAGTTGAAATTGAGAATTTTTCCCCATACTGTTACCAATGGTTCTTTTAAAGTCCCCCTGTAGTCAATAATTTTATCCCTTAAAATGATCTTTAATCACCAATATGACACGTTTTTTCATCTCAGTCAGACAGCTGCCTTCTAAAAATCAGCATCCTTAGAAACGCTTTGAACAACTCAGAACAGTGGAGAAAGGCATAGAGTTCATCATAATATACATCATACACCCGTTACATTGCTAAATCTACCCGATTTGTCATATCAAGGGAAAAATATACCAGGATAACCTGGCTTCTCTTGAGACTCCCCTGCTTCAGAGCATAGTAATGATATGCTAAAGCCCGCCCACACATTGACGTGATTGGTTACAAGGTAGTTTGTGATGTCAGAAACACCAGCGATTTCAAACCGCCTTTTTGAGATCACTGCAGTTTTAAAGAGAAAATACTCAGCAATGGTGTTGACTTACGGATTTGCAAAGCATATTAAAAACACCACACAGACATATAAACAACATTAAAAACTTGATTTTCACCACAGGGGGACTTTAAGAACTTTTTACTCAAACTCAAAATGGTTCTTCTAGTTTTGGAACTATTATTAAGAGTGTAGTTTTTGCAAAAACCAGTGCTTTAAAGAACCCAGAAGCTAATATACTGATCTGTAGAAGCTGTAAACTTTTTAGCTCTACAGAACATCATGAACTTTATACAGTGAAAAATGAGGTTACAGTGAGTCATATAAGAGTGTGAAGCACATTTCATGATGCCTTTGCAATTCTTTATTCAAATGTTCACACCATACCAAACAACACGGAAGTTGAAGAATGAAGAATGTGGAGGTTTTTCAATATCGCGGCCAATTTTGGAACATTTCTAAGTGCATAAATATGATGTCTTGCCAGGTCTGGGATATCTAGCACTGAGCAGGCACTGAAGATTTGCAGTGATGTCAAATGATGTCAAGCCACTGGCTTATTTCACCAAGGTGTTTTACCAAGTGCTACTGGGAATCTTTTCTGCCTGCTGTCATCAGATTGTACAACGCCTCCTCATCTTCCTCCTGTGCTGACGGTCCTCACTGCAGTCTGGGCCGCTTCCCCAGTCACGATTAATGACGCTGTCTCTGTGCCAGGTTAGGACTGTTGAGCACTTTACAATGATGCTGCCTTTTATGCATGAAATTTCAGTAATGTGCGATTCAGTCTAGTGAATCACATTGTTTGGACATTCACTGATTCAAGTTTTATGTTTTTTTTGTCTTCTTTTTATACATTTCAGTGCTGCTGTTCTACAGTTTTGACGGATGGAAGTATGAAACGACTGACCGACGTCCAAATGAACGAACAATCTCAACTAAATGGTGACAGAATTAAACTTAAACATATATATGTATGAATTCATTGAAATGAACTGGACTTCTTACATTACAAAAACGGAGCACCTATTTACACTAAGTGCAAATAGCGTCCCTTGTTGGCAAATGCTATTTACACTTGCTCCGCCCACCAATGTCTGGATGGGCCACTTAAGTTTTAAAAAAGACACACTGAATTTAACGTCTTCGGTGGCACAGCAGTAGTGAGTAAGACTCGCAGACCTGGCTTTTAATGCAGTCGACGCAGGATCGAATCCACCCTTTGCCAAGCTTGCATTAACATTTACATTTAGTCATTTAGCAGACGCTCAATTTTTCTCCCAATAAGGCAGCATCCATTTAATAATTTTAATAAATATTATTATTTACACTGTAAAAAATATAATAATATAAATATTATTGCATCCTGTTAATGTACAAAAATACTGAAAATATCTGCCAATATGAAGTATAGATAGCATCTAATTACTATTTACTCTTATTGCAAAGAAATGATACTTTTACATGGTGTAAATAGAATATATCGCTATTTTCACCTAGTGTAAATAGAATATTGCTAAGAAAATGCTGCTACTGTCACTATTGTCATTGAGGTGTAAATAGAATATATTTTGCCTTAAAAAAATCATACAGACTTTTCAATGGTAGTGCTAGTTTACACTAAATACAACTAGAAACTACATTCATAAAACATATTAATCTATAATAGCATTTACCTAAATATTTCGGTATAATAAAAGAAGACCTAAAATGCCACTTGAATCAGTTCATGTCCATGCTCGCTCGCTCACTCAGCTTTAATTTTTTAAAATGTTGGAAATCAAACAGCCTGTCATTGTAATGCTAAATGTTAAATCAACAGAAGCACAATAACACCAAGCCTTTTGAAATAAATAAATAAGTAAATAAAGACAAACCCAATCTTTACCACTCAATTGCAATTTAAAATCATTTCAATACAGCTGCCATTAAACTCCATTAGTTTCTCTGTGAAATTAAAAAACCATGAAACTATAAAATAACTGGCAGTATCTTGCAGCTAGAAATCTAGTTTATGAGAAAACAAAAGAGAGCTAGTGAATATAATGACTCCATAATGGCACTTTAATGACAATCAATGTTGCCCAACACATCCCATTCATCTCAGAGGAGTGAGATGAGTCTGAGGAGGCTCCTTCATTAGTTGCACACAGCTACATTACATTACAATACCTGTTCCTAATTAAAACTCCAAGTTTAATGCATTGCTTCTTAATGCATCATACGAGTTGAAGGTGTAAATAAAAGATATTACAAAAAGATAATAGATTACAATATTTATTATAAGAAAGTATGAAAATCTTACACTACCAGTCAAAAGTTTGTCAAATGATTTTTTAAATGTTTTTGAATCCTTATGCTCACCAAAGCTGCATTTATTTGATCAAAATACAGTAAAACCAGTAATATTGTGAAACATTGTTATAATTTAAAGTAGCTGTTTTCTATGTGAAAATATTTTACTGTCTTCAGTGTCACATGATCCTTCAGAAATCATTCTAATATGCTGATTTGCTGCTCAATTATTAATAATAGTTCTTATTATTATCTATATCTACCCCAAACTATTGAATGCTACTGTATCATGGTTTCCACAAAAATATGAAGTAGCACAATTGTTTTCAACATTAATAATAATCAGAAATGTTTCTTGAGCAGCAAATCATCATATTAGAATGATTTCTGAAGGATCATGTGACACTGAAGACTGGAGTAATGATGCTGGAACTTCAGCTTTGATCAGGAATAAATTATGTTTTACAATATATTCACAGAGAAAACTTCTTTCAAATTGTAATAATATTACACAATAATATTTTTATAGAGCCTTATTATAAATTTATACAATACATTTTTGATACAGCCTTGGTAACCATAAGAGACTTACCAAAATTAGTAATTTTCCCAAACTTTAGACTGGTATATAGGAAAATGGAAATGACTAAATATATATTTCGAGATTTGATATTTTGAGCCATTTGAGATCATATCTGGTTTCTATGAGCTCAAAGGGCAGACATAATAGCAGGCAAATCATTTTAATGGTCACATAATGCCAGAAAGGTATATGTCATTACATCTATTTCAGCTCAGTCTGTTTAACCGGCCGTGTTAAATGTCAGGGTTTATGAACACAATGTATCTCCTCTTTTTATGTTTATGTGATGACTCATAGTAGTTAAAGATCTTCCCAAACTCATTTGCGTTATAATGACTACAGGACTTTGTCCCCTGCTGTTCTTGAGGTAAAACAATTGCGTACACGTGCTGTGGCTGGCATTCACTTATTATAGCCATATTTCCAAATATCTTCTTTTTCACTGTGATTAATTCTAGAACTGACTGTTTCCATGGAGATATTCAAATGAGTTGACATCAATTTTCCTAACTTTTCTTTGATGCTGCATCATTAAAATCCCATAGTAACCTCCGATACCTTTGAGATCTTAGTGCGTGGCAACTGTTTCACAGAAAAATGATTTAACAGCAGGTTAATGCTTAAACCATGTTTAGCTGTCTTCCCTGTGGAACTAACGTGTGCGTGCCATCATTTCACTATTTCTAAATTCAATCAAAACTTTTAAAAAAGGTTCTGACATTTTTGAAATTGATAAAAACTCTCTTATTGCTTTCATATAAGCACAATCAACTTTTGATTCATTTTCTCATTTTAATATGCCGTTTTATGCTGTAAATTACGCTCTAAGTGAGTTTAGCCAAAATTATATGTTTTTTTAAAGTAGAAAGGCAATTGGCAATTTTACAGGTTATTGTTCTTTTATCGGAAACCAGAGGTGGAAGTGTCAAACACATGCAGCTTTAAGCTGAGATACGCTTCTTAAAGAAGATTAGGCGTGTAGATTAGACACAGTCAATTAAATGCACTTTAAATGCTATTATTAATGCAAATTCTGCACAATCCTTCTGGCAGGCGTACAATGTGAAGAATACATTATGTATGGCTGTAAAAGAAAAAACAATGAAAGTGTGTTATTCATTAGAATGCCAGTAAATTCATTTTTTTCAGTGTATACAGCTTTATCAAAGAGAGCAGATTGATAGAAGTCATTTCAAGTCTGCATTGAAAAACACACACAAAACGAGAACAATAGCAACAGCAAAACAATTGAGATACAAATACAAGGAAGGTGAATCACGTAAAATAAAAACCTTAAATTCCAGCAATGCTTCTTTAGAAATGACACATGTGGTGCTTGCCAGTCATCAGCTCCGATGGGAATTTAATGTTTTTCTGTGCAGATGGTTTTATCTCTTTGCATTCTCTAGATTTTGAACATTATCTGTGCATTTTCAATAACTCCTGAAAAGTACATCAAAGCACTGACATATACGGCTTATATATGAAGAATGCTGGGTAGATTACTTACAAATTGTAGTCTATTACTGAATACAAATTGCATGATGAAAACTAGTTGGTAACAATCTATTACATTACACATTTTAGGTAATATAATCTGACTACTTTTTGATTACTTTTAGATTACTTTGACTAGTGTGTGTGTGTGTGTGTGTGTGTGTGTGTGTGTGTGTATAAATATATATATATATATATATATATATATATATATATATAGAGAGAGAGAGAGAGAGAGAGAGAGAGAGAGAGAGAGAGAGAGAGAGAGAGAGCAATAGATACACACACACACACATATTTACAAACTTTTATGTTAGATGTGATTAGTCACGATTAGTAATTAGTAATTGATCATGATTAATCGATTTGACAGCACTATGCGTGCTTATACATAGATTTGAATAGGATAATCTTGTACTCTATTGATATAAAATACAAAAAAAGAAGAAAAAATGACATAGAAAAATTGTTAGGAAGTGCATTAAACTACAGAAGAGGATTAGGGCCAAGCAATAATAAAAAAATAAAACGATCTCGAGATTAAAGTTGTTAAATTTCGAGAAAAAACTTGAAATAAAATGTTGAGGATAAACTTGTTAAATTACGAGAAAAAAACTTGTTAAATTTCGAGAAAAAAGTCAAGATAAAATGTTGAGAATAAACTTGTTAAATTACGAGAAAAAAACGTATTAAATTTCGAGAAAAAAGTCGAGATAAAATGTTGAGAATAAAGTCATTAAATTACGAGAAAAAAGTTGTTAAATTTCGAGAACAAATTCGTTAAATTATGAGAAAAATGTTAAATTTCGAGAAAAAGTCGAGATAAAATGTTGAGAATAAACTCATTAAATTATTAGAAAAAGTCGTTAAATTACGAATTTGTTCTCATAATTTAACAACTTTTTTCTCGTAATTTAATGACTCTATTCTCAACATTTTATCTTGACTTTTTTCTTGAAATTTAACAACTTTAATCTCGAGATGGTTTTATTTTTTTATTATTGCTTGGCCCTAATCCTCTTCAGTATTAAACATTACATTACATCAGGGTTTTGGTGAAGGAACTGCAGGAAGTTTGCAAGTTGATGAAAAGGTAATATTTATTTAATAATTATTATTAATAATTAAAGTAATAACTACAGCAAAAATATAAAACTAAAATATTGTATTTAATTTTTTATTTTTTTTTTCAAAATAAAACACAAAAAAGATGAATTATTATTATTATTATTTATTTATTTTTTTTTGCTGTGTGGCCTCGCAATTTTATGTGTAATTATATCCTTTACAAACATATATAAGAATTGAGGCTCATTCATACAGAACGCGTCTTTGCGTCCAAAAAACGTGAAGCACTCAGGGATGGTTTTGACATAAACATAATATCTAATTACAAGTAAAATAATTTTTGGAGTCTGATTATGTAATCCAGATTACATGTAATCAGTTACCCAGCACTGTATATGAACAACCTTAGAGACGTAACATGTAACACTAGAGCAAGGAGATGGCAACACCAAGGTTCGATTCCTAGCTGACAATGAATGCAGTGTAAATCACTTCAGATAAAAGCATCTGACAAGTCCATGAAAACAAAAATGTAAGACTGGTGAAAACTTCAACCTGCAAGAGCATCGCTGCAGGTGACAGAGATCAATACGGAGAAACACAGTGGGATTTTTATTTATCCATACATGATGGAGAGACTTAGTCAGGGAAAGATCTTTTTCATGGTTAATTTATTTGTAAATGAAATCCAGATGGGATTTGTAATTAAATCATTTGCACTCTTTATATGATGGAAGTTAATCATCATTCCATCTCTACAAGTATAAAATATAAGTGAAATACAATGATTTTATGACAAAAACAACAAAACAAAAACAAATCAATACAAAACATCATATAAAGCAGTTTTAATAAAAAATTAGATGTTAAATAAATTTACAAGCAATAAAAAGACTGATTTTATTGTATTTATAATAAATCAGATTATGAATTCCATATATTCAATATTGTATGAAACTCACAAAACATTTCATTATTTATCTAAAGTTATATATGCATGTATTTACATTTTAATTGCTGTCAAAACAAAGATATGGTATGCTGCATTGGTGTATCCAAACGTAAAAATGTTTAGCCATTACAAATCCGGGGTTTGAACCTTCACCCTTTTGGTTAGCAGCCGAGTTCATTAAGCACTACCTGAAGAATTTATTAAATATGGCACTAGGACTCTAGTGATGATCTATTGTATTAGTCTCTGTATTCCTACAGGGCATCAATACAATAATGAGCTTTCTTGTGATATCGGTCCAATATCTCCCTGTGACTGTAGCCCTGCGTGCGGCTCCTGAAGATGGAGGATCCAATTAGTGTAAGAGCGTGCCGTAAATCTCATGATAGAAACGTTCTCAGAAGTTCAACGTCTAATATTCTTCAGGGAGATCTTCTCTTAATATTCTTCAATCTTCTTTCTCACTCAGTGGAGGATCAAATCAATTAAAGTAGTTGAAGTGTGATGGATGCACAAACCCACATATCGTAATGGGTAAAAAATGCTTGATTCTGACACTAGAAAATTGCCTAATCTGTTACTGTGTAGAAGCGTATCATCTTTTCATAAATTATTGATTCCCTCTAATAATTCATTAAACAATGTTGCTGAATAAACAGGCACATGAGAGCATAATTCAGACATCAGCATTTGCTATGGATTACCCTGTAGCATTGTCAGCTAAATTAAAAAGCTCATGAAATGCTTTGATGAGCACAGTTTTCTTTCCTGGGTTGAATTATTTCCCATTTAAACAGGAAGTTGAGGGCGGGACATATTGCTTAAAATTTGTTTTTAATAATAATTGTCAGCTTTTAGTAGTACACTAGTATATTGATCTGTCAGCCTTGAAACTAAACTCAAAGCTAAAGAATTAGTTCACTCACTCATTAATTACTCACCCTCATGTCGTTCCACACCCATAAGACCTTCGTTCATCTTCGGAACACAAATAAGTGTTACGTCAAATGTTTTTTTGCCGCACAAAAAGTATTCTCGTCGCTTCATAACATTAAGAATGACCCACTGTAGTCACATGAACTGTTTTAAATACGTCTTTAGTAGCTTTCTGGGCATTGAAAGTGTTAATTGTCTTACTGTCAATGGAGGCCTCACTGAGCCATTGGATTTTATCAAAAATATCTTAATTTGTGTTCTGAAGATGAACGAAGGTTTTATGGGTGTAGAACGACATAAGGATGAGTAATTAATGACTGAATTTTAATTTTTGTGTGAACTAACCCTTTAAGAACAAATGTTTGACCAGTAACGTTAACAGAATTTTCATTCAAAGTTATCTGGTCTTTAATGACTTTTGCAAAACATTAACATGAAAAAAAATGTTTATACATCTTTCATGGAAGGGTTTTTTTTTTTTCCTGAAACGTTTTAGTTGGATATTTGTCTAACTTTTTTTGTTGTTTTCAGATAACATCCAAAAGTAACGTTCCCATATTGTTTGCAAAATTATAAAATGGACTGTTTCCTTAACATTCACACAACCAAGCAAAAAAAAAAGGTTTTAAAAACTTTTGAAACATTTTGAATGTTCAGGAAACATTCCGAAATAATGTTTTCATAACTAAATGGGAACATTAGCAAAACTCTGCCAGTTTGGAAAAAGTTCCACTCAAAAAGACTGAAACAAATCACAAGGCTGTGCTACAAATAATCCTTATCTGTCAGTTTGACTGAATAAGCTCTAAAATTTCCTTCATGTTCTAGTTTCAGATGTCAGGAGAATAATGTAACGCTTGGTATTTTAATGTGACATGGTATAACAAGAAAATCAATGGCAAGAGCTCTCTTCAGTCGCTGTATTTTTTCCTTTCTGACTATTTTCTTTTTCCCTTTGTATTCCGCTGTACCAGTGAAAAAAGGATAACATACTGTACATTTGTGGTCTGTTCTCCCAATTTAATTTACAAGATATCCCATTAATAATTCACTGGAGTGCACTAAGAATCTCTCGCTTCCCAGGTTTATTTTCACATGGATGCTTTGAAATGTACTGTAATTGTCTCCTCTTTTCACTTCTAATCTCTATTAGCAGTGTTTAGCAATCTTTCTAAAGCAGGCAAATACAATATTTATTATATTATATTATATTGACGTAAATCACTTTGAAATATTATCACTCAATGTTCCAGTTAACTATTAACAATGACGTTTGCCTCAATAAACTCTTAATTACTGCTTATTAATAGTTGGTAAGGTAGCTGTTAAGTTTAGGTATGGGGTAGGATTATGGGATGTAGAATATGGTCATGCAGAATAAGGCATTGGCTAATAAGCAACCAGTTCATAGTGAGAATTGGACCCTATTTAAATTGTCGCCATGAACATTTTTGATTAAAGGCGTGTGCTCACTGTGCAATTTTGGCCACAATTTGTTCGTCTGAGACTAATTTTAGCTCAGACAAAATTCTGGCAGTGTCAGAAGATTTGGCGCACAGTCCTGCAGTGTTAATTCTCCTAAGGCGAACGTCCAAATGTCATTTTTCAAGACAAGCCATGATCAAAATTAACACTAGAGATTTCTTTGTTAGCCACCATTTCAGTCCCGCGAACGTGTATGGGTTGATGATGTAAAACTCCGGACAAGTTTTCATGCACGCGTCCGGTTTTAAAGCGTCTTAACTGTCATACAGTCTGACATAAATGACAGCTGAGATCCCACAGTGTGACATGAGGATGGAGGAGGTGTTTGTACAGTCTGACAAGCAACAATTGTAAAAGACTATTATAAATCGCACAGTGTGCACCCGGCTTAAGGCAATGTATGTCACATAATACAGACATATTACTACAGTGACATTTAACACGTCCATAGTATTGCTGAAGAAATAATCAAGGGGTATTCAATGTTTGTTCTAGTAATTTGTTAATACTTTAACACTTTTAAATGTCATTTTAATAATCAGTGGTTGAAGAGAGATTAGAATAAAGTCACTTGTCATTGTACCCAGTTTTTGAAAATGCATATTATTGCGTTCATAAAACAAATTTTTCGCTGATTGTTTACAGTTTAATGGAAGCTACTCCCATAATTTGTGCAAAATGTCATAGGGCGTAGGAAAAAGGTGGATCAATGAATATCATCTTTTGGGATCTCTGAAGCATTTTTGAGGTTAAGTGATACTGAATGGCTTTACTTTTTCTCTTTGACTCTCCTTAGTGTCTACAGCTGGGTGAAGCGGTCGTCATTTGAGAACGCTTGATTATAGACACCATCTTTCCCGCCAAGGCTTGAAAGTGCGGATCCGTTTTCTTTGACTCTTCCGTCATCCTCTTCTGCAAAACCAGCATCCTTGTCTTTGGCTCTGTGGTGGGTAAACCATCATAAACAGGTCAGATCAGAATACAGGGAAGGTGACATGTTGGTATCTACTGTAAGACATCATTTGCACCTGATATTAACGACTACAAGCTACTCATAATGTAGTTAAATACAGTGAAGCAACAAGTTAATATAATGCTAATTACATTGAATTTATATTTTCATAAACACTTTTTGTTATTATATTTTAAACTCTTCACATCCTGATTGCAATCAATAATAGAAGTGGTCTAAATATTAAAACATGTACAAACATATATCTTCTGTGGAAGTCTCAGGACCAAAAAATGTTGGTCCCATCATTGCATTTGGTCAGAGAATCAAGCACGCAGCCATCTTTATAATTTTGTCTTTCAACTTCCATTTTTACGGTAGCTCTGTATATTTCTATGGAATCGCTGTCGAAGAATAATTACCTGGTCAAGTGGATTTTCTTATTGTAGAGTTAATGAAAGTTATCATGAGCATTGTAATGTTTGAAGCGGATGTCATTACAAATGTCAGTAGACTAAAACAAGCGGTTCATTCATAAATCCGTAAGAGCTTACCTTCATGCTGTGGAAATACAAACCGGAAGACAGAACACAAGGAACAAATTGTTGAAAAGGGCGGGGCTACATAAGGTCCATACAGTACATATGAGAAATGACAGTTTGATATTTAGTTTAGTTTGCTCTGCTGTAATGTGAATTTTAGACAAAATCTGATCACATGTGGGCGCAGTCTGATGATCCGATCACTTGAGATGGATATTAATACCAGGTGCATCACCAAACAGACATTTAAATGAAATGGTCTGTCAAAAGAACATTTCTGACCGTCGTCTTTTGCTAACTGTAGACATCAGCAAAGCCAGGATCCCCACAGCCACAGCACCTATGACCACACCAAACACGATGAGCCACGGAGGAGTGTCGTATGTGATCGGGGCCACCAGCGTCGGTGGGATTCCTACGAATTCCAGGGTCATGTCCGATAACATGAACGCACTGTTTATGCGATGCTTACTCTTCCTGGAATAATGAATAGTGTGTTAGGAATCTGGCATGCTAAAGGAGAATCAGTAGTATCACAGAGCTAGATGCCCTATCCACATTATTTTGAAAGACGGAAGTGAATGTGCGAGACTTCCGCTATACACTGTTAGGAAAAAAAAGTTCATTGAGGTTCTAATTCTCTAGGGATCATGACTCAATTTTAAAGAACACTTTTCACCCAAAAATGAAAATAATCCCATGATTTACTCACCCTCAAGCCATCCTAGGTGTATATGGCTTAATCTTCTTTCAGACGAATTTTGAAGCCCAAAAAAATTCATCCATCCATCATAAAAGTAATCCATATGGCTCCTTTATAGAGGTTAATAAAGGTCTTGTGAAGCGAAGTGATGCGTTTTTGTTAGAAAAATATCAGTATTTAAAACTTCATAAACTAAAATAACTAGCTTTCGGCAGATGACCGTATGCATACTGCGCAAGTCGACTTGCGCCACAAAAGTTATTTGACGTGAACAAATAGGGCTGTGCAACAAACTCAAGCTCCTCTTCTCTTATATCAAAACCCTCCAAAATTTCTCGTTTTAGACTTCTAATTTATGACCGATGTTTTGTTTTGTTCTATCCTCTGCGCTTCCACCCTCATCATGGCGTGAGGCGTCGGTTCAGAGGTCACTCTTCCTCTGCAAATCGATGCGTACGGCCGCCTGCCGGAAGCTAGTTATTATGGATATCTCTTCAGAAGGCCTTTATTAACCTTCTGGAGCCGTATGGATTATTTTTATGATGAATGGATGCATTTTTTTTTTTTTTTGCTTCAAAATCTCTCCCCCCTTCACTACCATTATAAATCTTGGAAGAGCCAGGATGTTATTAAATATGTCTCCAATAGTGTTCATCTGAAAGAAGATAGTCATATACACCTAGGATGGCTTTTGGTTTTTTTTGGGTGAACTAACCTTTTAAATGACTACAAAATACTTTCAGGTTATTTCAATTTTTTCTAGTGATAAAGTATGTTACGAGCTGTTTAATTCATAAAATGTGTAATCAATAAAAAATTAATATTATATTATCTGCAAGAACAGTTTAAGATTTAAAGTACACTGCAAGTGCACATTAAATACAATTAAGCGCACAAGGATAGCTGCTTATATTTTTGCAATAGCATGTCATGTTGATGCCCATGTGCAGTCTACCATTTAGTAAGCTATCAGCACATAAAGTCTAAACCTCTAAACCTGCAGCACAAAGTGTTGACTCACCTCACCGCTTCTTCAACTTGTTCTTTGGGGATCAGTTTGGTTGGGTCATCTGGTGACGTCACCACGAACACGAACGACACTCTTGGCGTATTATTGCACACCAGTATGTTTGCAATGCTGAAAAAGATTATTTAAACAAGACCAATTAGATGTAATCATTATTTTTGTGAGGATAATGGTGTGGCTGGTGTTTGTTATGTGGTGATTTTGGTTGCAGTACTGGAAAAATGGTTAGAAATCTAGAAATTTGAGGGTTTTTTTTAGTAGAGGGCATTATAGAAAATGCACTGGAACTGATGAAACAGCCTCACACAAGCATACACTTACACAGAAAAAAAAATCATTATTATGAGTAGCAAAATTGTGTGGGATAATAAGGCTTTTTTTAGAGAATATATTTTGAATTAAGTTCTTAACTAATTGTTTTTATGTTATAATTCTAATTAGTCCAATTTAAATCATCAAGTGTACTTCTAAAAGTTGACAAAGTTAACTTTTAGTTGTCACAAACATCTGTGAAAACAAAGAAAAAAATATTGATGACTTATTTTATTTGATGACTGATTTTTGACCAACCAAATGCTCTCATAATGAGACTGTCTCTTCTATTAATATCACCTTTGTGACTGTGATGCTAAATCCTATTGGATATGTTTTTTTTTAAAGGATGAGCCCTTTAACATGTCCAAATTTCCTATTTGAAAAGGACATATGTCAACAAATACTTTAAAAAGTATATACTTGCCAATGAGGTAAGAGACAAACTTAATTTGCCATAGAGTACCGTTCAAAAGCTTGGGGTTAGTAATTTAAAACTTTTATTAACATTTTTATTCAGCAAAAATAGTAAAGACATTTACTTGGGCATTAAATATTTCTATTTAATATAAATGCTGCTCTTTTGAACATTCTATTCATCAAAGAATCTTGAAAAAAATGCAACACCATTTAGACAAAAATATTAAGGAGACCAACTTTTTTCAACATTAATAATAAAAAAAAAATGTTTCTTGAGCAGCAAATCAGAATGACTTCTGAAGGATCATGTGACACTGACGTGATCACATGAATAAATTAAATGTTACAATATAATCACTAATTAGAAAATAGTTATTTTAAATTGTAATAATATTAAAAACATTTTTTATTGTATTTATGATCAAATAAATGAAGTCTTGGCATGCAGAAGAGATCAATCATTTAATGATAGTTTATTCTGTATTCTCTGAAGTCTCATTATTTTATGCAGTTTTGCTTCTCAAGTAAATGTATCTTGTTTTAAGGATTCTTAGATATTAATAAAATGACTGCCACGTAAATCACATAATGTCAGTAGACCAGGTTTCCCGGTTATATACTGTATGCAGCCAGTAAGATTCAAGCAGACACAGGCGTCTTATCAATGTAACATGATGCTGCAAAAGAACCACACGCTCCCTAACCAGTGTCTCGGCATCAATCAATACTGCGGTTCTCTCATAAACAAGCCTGAAGCATCTCTGCAACACTTCAGCTGTGAGATTTCACAATCGTTGGGGGCCGATATCTGGCTGGGAAAGGTTAACTGGAATTGATTTCCCTTGACCCATTAGCGTTTATATCGGCCCGTAATTACACCCGTTAAATTAATCAGTCTTGCTTTCCCTAGATCTGAGAGTGCAGCTCAATTGCATGAATATAATTAAGGGGAAAAACATTTAAAAAAATACATTTAATCCACTAAAACAGTTCAGTCTTAAAATGACATCATGCATTTTTCTTTTCACCTGTAGATGATCACTTTTATTATTGAATGTGTAAAATTTCATTACACAAAATGATATCTATTCATTGCACATATCTCGTTTGGAGAAACAGCAACATTACCTGATATGTGATATTCGTCTATGCCAGATTTAATTTTAAGCATGTAATTTATCTCATCTAAGTAGATTCTTAATGATTGTAATTTGAAAGTTTCTTTAAATTTTCTCTCACATGAATAATATGTGACATAAATAACTCGGTTAACTATATCACACTGTGAACGTGACACTTCATTTCACTAAATTCACTAAATGATGCTTTGTGGAGCTTTATGGAAATATATTTTTGAAGCAATGAGTGGTACTTGCCAGCACAAAACTATGCTAGGGTGAGTGGTTGTTAGTGTGTTGCTATGAGTTTTTTTTTTCACCTGTTTTATATCATCTAGGCGAAAATCTGAAGGTCTGAGCACAAATCATTGACATATTATCCTAGGGCAAACAGAGTGGATTGAGAAACATGCCAGAGTTTGCTACTTAGGGTTAGGAGTTTGTTCAAATTCCCAACTCTAAGTGAGAAAAAAAAGTAACAGAAAAAAAAACGTGCTTCAACAAAGGCAAGAAGATAAGGAAGGCTGTTGAAATGCTGGTCTGGCCTGGAAGCTGATATAGATTTGCGTGTCAGCAGCGTAGCAATGGAATCTCAGACCGTGCCATCAAATTATTTGCCGAAGGGGAGGCATATAAATTGGAAAGAGGAGAGGGCCTTGATTGGAGCCTTGGGGGACACACCGCATTAGACTGGAACAGTACATGATCTATGTTCCTCAATAGATATAAATTACTGCCTTGCGTTAAGAAATTATGTTAGGCAGAGGAAAACTCTACCAGCGAAGCCAATGGCTGATAAGCGGTGAGTAGAATATTACGGCAGACAACTACAAAAACTGCCGGATATTAAGATTTAATGCTTGAAATGGTAAACCCCTCTGTAATTTTTAATGTAGCATAAAGCAGTGCAATATAACGTAATGTAAAGCAAAGCAATCTATAATATTGGTTAATCTAACATTGTTAACCCGTCTGTCATGTAATGTAACATAATGCAATGTAATGTAATGCAAAGCTGCAAGACAAAGCAATGGAACGCAACGAAAGCAAAGCAGTGAAGTAATTAAAGCATCCAAAAACCACATGAACGATGTTATATATATTTTTTAATTGTATCCCAAATGTTTCTAAGAATGTTTAAATCCTGACAAATAAGCAATTTTAACCAGGACACGAACCATGTCCGTGCGTCGCCTATCAAAGACATCATACCCGCGTTATCTACGGTTTCCAGTTTTAATTTGCAGAAACCATGGAAACACCAAAGATGCTTTAGTATATTATGTGTTTTATTAGACAGATGAGCAACTGTTTGAATGCATTCATCAATAGAAAACTAATCATGTTATATAGCTCAACAAAGTAAGTCTTATTGTTTAAATCTCGTTTTCTTGACTTAAGGCCTTTGCACACTGAGTCCGAAATTTTCGCATGCGTTTTTTCGTATTCGCAATCCTAAAAATTCGTCACGCACAGAGACCTTGCACACTGAGTCTGATGCGTATTAATGAATGCGTTGCGCAAAAAATCGCAAAACAAATCGCAAAACAATACAAAATGAAGTCTTCAAGCAGTGAGCACGATTAGTTGTCTCCTCTCTTCTAAAAAGAGAAAAAGGAAGAGGAAATATTGGGTCCATTCAATCCCGAGATTGCATAGAGAGAAAGGAGAGTTCACCTCATCAAGGAGTGCGGGATTATCTGAGCGTTTCAAAGATTACTTCAGGATGTCAGTGGCTCTGTTTGATGCTTTACTACTGGCACGATAAGTCTTTATATTCGGTCTCTTTGTATTCCTCACGTTGTTTGTCATTCAGTGCTGCTGTTTTGTGCTGTAGAAGATGTGGATCAACTTGTCAGATGGCATTCTGGATTGTCAAAACGTCTCAAAATGCGTGCCACGGATGCGAAAAACGCAGAAAATCGAACCTGATCCGAATATTTTTTTGATGGACGAAAGTTTCTGAGGCAGTGTGCAAACGCGATTGACATAACATGAGGTCGAATTTATTTTTTAACGTGCGAAAGTTTCGCATGCGATGACCTTTACCGCGACTACCATGTTTTACCATGACTAATATCGATCTATCTTACTGTAGTGTGCAACAAGAGTCGCATAGTAGCCGCTGAGCAAACGCAGAGCAGCATTATAACAACAACTTTCAACACACAAATGTATCTAATATGATAAACAGCGCTGCTTTACCCCACATACGCATGACCGGAAGAAGCGGAAGCACTCGTCTGCGGCAAAAATAAAAGTCCTGCTGCTTTCGAGCCGTGTGTCGCTCTCGTCTCTCATTAGCAGTCGCTCCAGCGCCTCTTTCCGCTTCAACAGTTTTCAGCCACACCCTGCTTCATACTACGGCAATGTTAATTAATCTTTAATACATTTGCTCATCCATGAATTTGATTTCTGCCCGAGTCACGTTGGATTCTTTTCCAGCTGTAAACGTGACGACAACAATCAAGGCGTCATCAAGCTACACCTTTGTTTTGAAAAAGCGACGTCTAGTGGCGAAAAATTACATATTGTGCCTTTAATAACACTGATTGGACAAGTACAGAATACAACAAGCAGGCCGGTTTAAATATCCGCTTTTCCATCTAGAAATGTTGCCAAATAATTCAGTAATTTAGTTGGTCCTGACAGTGAAGACAAAATCTGACCCACTCCCCCACATGCATGACAAACAAAGAGATATGACTCTTGCAGCCGTCAGCTCTTACTCAAAGGCTGAGGTCAAGTCATTCCGCTCACGTTTTCAATCACAATCAAAGTGGTCATCAAAAAAACAGCCATGGATTGAACAGTTTAGGTGTTGATTATCTTTTGTTAAGTGTGTCAGCTGCTTGTGTGTGGGAGAGTGGTGTCTACTCACTTATACGTGTCTTGCTCAGTATGTCTCCTCATTGCAAACGCCAGAGTAGATTGGAAGAGAAACATCTCACTCTTATTCCAATCATACTGAGAGGGGGAGAGAGAATGTTAAATTATTTAACAGATTGCACAGATCAATATGCCCCCAAAAAATTATGAAACCAAATGAAAAGAGGAGAAACAAAACAAAACCCTACTGCATTATCTCCGAGGGCCGTCTTAATGCTGAGTCTGACTTTAAATCCATCTGTGCTGTCTACAGAGAGAGAGAGAGAGTTCATTTATTCACAGAAATCTTGGGTTGTTGTTGTGTAGATCCATGTACTTCCTGTTCTTTGTGGGCTGATAAGGCTTCTGCTGAGTGGATCCTTATTTACCATCCTCCTAAAAGATCCTCGTTTGGGAATTCATTTGTAACTTACTTTATTTCTCAGTGGTTTCTCAAGATACTGAAGAAAATGAGATAAGCTTAGATGCCAAACAAGAAACTGAGTCTGTCCTTTTGGTCTGACAACAAAGTGGCATAATCAAGTTTATGATGTTTAGACGCTTCAGCGATGATTTTTATCCTTATTTAAACTCTCTTGAAGTTTAATTTCACTGCAATTTCACACTCACTCTGAACATTTTCACTTTCTTCTTTCCTTTAAACGTATCCTGAATTGAGTTTCCTTTTCCCTGGTAGGCGAATATCTCAAAAAAAGTTACAAAATAATAATAACAAAAGTTATAAAGACAGTAAAAACTTATTTTCAGATAGTTGCCAAGGTAACTTTTCATTTAGTTTAACTTAATTCAAATTAATTAATATTAAATAGACATATAAAAAAACTAATAAAATGACAAAAACACAATGAAACTAAACACAACAAAACT
This sequence comes from Chanodichthys erythropterus, assembly GCF_024489055.1. Classification (NCBI taxonomy): domain Eukaryota; kingdom Metazoa; phylum Chordata; class Actinopteri; order Cypriniformes; family Xenocyprididae; genus Chanodichthys; species Chanodichthys erythropterus. The sequence goes on from NC_090240.1 coordinate 33,887,980, forward strand.
AAAAGTGAAAACTAATTCAAAATATTAACAAAAACTATAATAGTATACCAATGGTACTAAAATAACATTGATTAAATGAACTTTCCTATAAAACAGGAGTATTTTCAGTGTTTTATTACATTAAATTTAAATACGTTTAATTTAAAAAGGTAATACAGCAATCCAATGTTTAAATACTTGCAAATTATTATTATTATTATTTTTTTTTTTTTTGCATTACTGTAACAATGAGTTTATTTCCCCAAATAAAATGAGATTTTAATATATTATAATAATATATAATAATTATATTTTTAAAATGAGAATTGGGGGGAAATTTGCTTATAATTAGGGCTGCAAGATATTGAAGAAAAGTGTGAACTCATTAAATAATACAATATCTGATACAATAGTTTACCAAACAGAAATTGGACAATCAAACGAAAAAATAAAACTGCTTTGTCTTCACTTTATGAATGTACACTGATTCTTATTAAAGCTATAAACGGTATTCAGTCAAGAGCAGTGAGTGATTTTCTCTTTGTCTTTTGTTGTTTGATTAACTTTAATGACACAGATGGCAGCAGGTTTATTAGGCTGCTGTCACTTTAAGAGTGAATTCACCTATCCAATATACTGATACACACGCATCTATCTATCTATCTATCTATCTATCTATCTATCTATCTATCTATCTATCTATCTATCTATCTATCTATCTATCTATCTATCTATATCTATCTATCTATCTATCTATCTATCTATCTATCTATCTATCTATCTATCTATCTATCTATCTATCTATCTATCTATCTATCTATCTATCTATCTATCGAGTTTAGGCTGAAACATAACCTGGAATCTGTTCTTAGCATGTTTTTTTTGTTGTTTTTCTGAGCTCCTCCAGTTTATTAATTGAACTTAAAAAGGAGAGATCAATTCTATCTGATTGAACACATTTTCTAGTATATTCATCTTTAACAGCCTCTCAAACGGATCAAAGCGCTCTTCAGGTTTTCTTTCCACTGTGAGATTAAAAATGACTGCAGCTAGTCTAAACTGAGAACAAATGACCAACCCTCGACAGGCGCAAAGATCATAGGAAAACAATTTCGCTCAAACAGACACCCATTCACACAATTTCCAATCGTTGAGGGGAAAGCTTGAGATTTTTACCTTTACAAAGGTCCTGTGCTACCATGGGCGGCAGGAGTATCAGAAGAAGAACTGCGGTTAGCATCTCTCTATCTGGGTGAACTTTAACACATATGCCACTGAATTCAGTGCTCAGAGATTATAAACCGTTCAGAATGTGAGATACAAAAGGGCTGGACAGAGCCGCTTAATGGTTAAGCAATGACTAACCCTGCCTCCAGAGAGAGAGAGCCAGAACAAACACCATATATTCAAATATAGTCTAAAAAAAAAAATGGTCATCTGAGAACATAAATGTTCATTTAAAAGGAGACCTGCTTGCTTGGCAGGCTTGGATTGTTTCAGCTGTGAAATAATAAAGTGAAATAGTGTGGGAGTGCGTAAACAGCTCTCCTGTTTACACTCAGTTCTGTGAGTGCATATGAATGCAAATGCATATGATTTTTCTTCATCATAACAACAGATGTGCCGGCGCTGACCTGCGTTGTTTTCATCCCCTCGCTGTTTTTTTCTTCTGTAATAATACCTGTCTTCTCGTCTCAATATGTAAACACAGCAAACACCGGCTGTTTACAGCAGTACGATGTGTGATATCAACATGAATCTGAGCGTCGTTTTGACTTATGACTTTCTTCTGTTGTTTAAAGTTGTATTGTTTCATTTTTATGATGTGTTTCTGAATATGTCATCGGTAACAGCACTTCAAAGTGATGCCGTACTCACGTAGGTGGGTCAGACATGGGTTGTTTCTGAAAAATACAAGGGAAATCAGTTCTCAGATGAAGGCTGTTCTTCCTGTGAACCCCTGATGATTGAAACAAACCGCTTCTTCTGCATCTTCCCTTTGCTTGTTGAGATGAAAGCATTTCCTACAAGACTAGAAAAAGACACAGACAAGAAACAAGTTTGATGGTTAACTAAAGTTCTGACACTGCAAGATGAGGAAACGTTCAATGCAGTTAATTTGTCACCTAATAATACAGAGACCAGGTTTACTCATTTATTGACCTCAAGTTTCATATATATATATATATATTTCAGGGTCAGTATTTTTAAAGAAATGAATATTAAAATTTTATTAATCAAAGATGCATTAAATTGATTGTTACAAAAGCTTTCTATTTCAGATAAATGTTGTTCTTTTGAACTTTCTTTTCATCAAAGAATCCTAAACAAAAGTGTTTTCAACATTGATAATAATCAGAAATGTTTCTTGAGCATCAAATCATCATATTAGAATGATTTCTGAAGGATCATGTGACACTGAAGACTGTAATGAGTAATGATGCTGAAAATTCAGCTTTGATCACATATATTTTTTTTAAATATTTCTGTTTCTAACTGTATTTTTGGTCAAATAAATTAAGCCTTAGTGGTGAGCAGAAGAGACATCATTCAGAAAACTAAAAAAAAAAAAAAAAACTAAAAACACTAACACTATTCGTGTATATATACTCTTTAAATATTAGATAAAAGCAAATATTGTACCTTGCTGTAAGATAACTGAAATAAATCACTTGCTTAATCAGTATTTTGTCATGTAAAAATAAGCTTACAACAAGATAAATGTACTTTATAAGCAAAATAGCATTAGATATTACATTTTCAGAGAATATATCTTGAATTGTGTTTTTTCCTAGCCCATGGCAATTTTCTAAGCATAAACACTAAATTTTGTTAAATTTATGCTTGAAACAAGAAACAACACTGCCAACAGGGTAAACCTAATTCAAGATATCTGAAAACAAGACAGAATATCTTTCACAGTCTTGCTACTCATGGAAATGTATCTTGTTTTTTGGAGGTTTAATTAGATTTTTTGTTTGTTTTTTAGCATATTAAAAAAACAGGGATTCTGCTGTGCTTGATAGGATTTTGGTGTTCTTTTTCCACATCAGCAAATTCCAAACAGGATTATATGAGACTCTCCTTTTAGAAGAATGAAGCTGTTAGATAAGTGTCTGTCACATATAAATGTCATAAAATGTCAAGCTTAGCTAACTAAGTGAACTATTGTTCACAGGCGAGTTTCAGTTAACCCTCAAGAGCTATACTGTACCTTCTTCAGCTCCTCCTTTCTAGTGGGATAGATCAATCTTCCGGAAGGTAGTAACATGAAATAGCCTATTCAGGATGCATTAATATGAGCAAAGTCCAAGATGACCAGAGGTGGAGAGAAATGTGTTCACACAGCAGCAGAATATGGTTGTCTGTTCTGTTTTTGAGTCCTTAATATGGTTACGTTCACACACCGAACTCACATTTTCAGGATTCAAAATCGTATTCTCAGAAAACACACCCTATGTGAACCAGTTGTCTGTCATGCCATAAAGTATGTCATCTGCTGGGTTAAAAACAACCCAAGTTGGGTTGAAAATGGACAAACCCAGTGATTGGGTTAAATGTTTGCCCAACCTGCTGGGCAGTTTTATTTTTTGTTTAAAAATTACAATATGGCTGGCTTGTTAATTTGTTGTTCATTTATTAAACATATTAATAAATGTTCATTTCCAACATACTTTGGGTTCATTTTAAAGGGTCAGTTCACCCAAAAATAAAAATAATGTCATTTATTACTCATCCTCATGCTGTTCCACCGTCACGTGATTTCAGCAGTTTGGCAGTCTGACACGCGATCCGAATCATGATTCGACACAAAAGATTCATAACGCTCTCAAGCTTCCTGAAGCAGTGTTTTGAAATCGACCATCACTATATAAGTTGTTGTTTTGTTTTTTTGGTGCACCAAAAATATTCTCGTGGCTTTATAATATTAATATTGAACCACTGTACTCACATGAACTGATTTAAATATGTTTTTAGTACATTCATGGATCTTGAGAGAGGAAATGTCATTGCTGGCTATGCAGGCCTCACTGAGCCATCGGATTTCATCAAAAATATCTTAATTTGTGTTCTGAAGATGAACGAAGGTCTTACGGATGTGGAATGGCATGAGGGTGAGTAATAAATGTTAATTGTTTTAATTTTTGGGTGAACTAACCCTTTAAGCAAGCAATACAGTCATTTTTAAACAATAGTTGAGTTAAATAAAACTACCCAGCAGTTTCGGCAAACATTTAACCCAAGACAGCCCAGTTGCTGGGTTTGTCCATTTTCATCCCAACATTTTTTAGAGTGTATATACAGGTGCTGGTCATATAATTAGAATATCATCAAAAAGTTGATTTATTTCACTAATTGCATTCAAAAAGTGAAACTTGTATATTATATTCATTCATTACACACAGACTGATATATTTCAAATGTTTATTTGTTTCATTTTGATGATTATAACTGACAACTAAGGAAAATCCCAAATTCAGTATCTCAGAAAATTAGAATATTACTTAAGACCAATACAAAGAAAAGATTTTTAGAAATCTTGGCCAACTGAAAAGTATGATCATGAAAAGTATGAGCATGTACAGCACTCAATACTTAGTTGGGGCTCCTTTTGCCTGAATTACTGCAGCAATGCGGCGTGGCATGGAGTCGATCAGTCTGTGGCACTGCTCAGGTGTTATGAGAGCCCAGGTTGCTCTGATAGTGGCCTTCAGCTCTTCTGCATTGTTGGGTCTGGCATATCTCATCTTCCTCTTCACAATACCCCATAGATTTTCTATGGGGTTAAGGTCAGGCTAGTTTGCTGGCCAATTAAGAACAGGGACACCATGGTCCTTAAACCAGGTACTGGTAGCTTTGGCACTGTGTGCAGGTGCCAAGTCCTGTTGGAAAATGAAATCTGCATCTCCATAAAGTTGGTCAGCAGCAGGAAGCATGAAGTGCTCTAAAACTTCCTGGTATACGGCTGCGTTGACCTTGGATCTCAGAAAACACAGTGGACCAACACCAGCAGATGACATGGCACCCCAAACCATCACTGACTGTGGGAACTTTACACTGGACCTCAAGCAATGTGGATTGTGTGCCTCTCCTCTCTTCCTCCAGACTCTGGGACCCTGATTTCCAAAGGAAATGCAAAATTTAATTTAATCAGAGAACATAACTTTGGACCACTCAGCAGCAGTCCAGTCCTTTTTGTCTTTATTCTGGGGGGGGGGAATGATACCTCCCTGAAATGACTTTTTGCAGGTTGGGATGTCTGATAGTAAGCCCCGTCTTCTTTGATCTGATTGGCCATCATTTTGACATTGACAATCGCTGTTTTACTGGTTAGAGAATATGGGCTTGACTCCCATTGCACGTTCATATACTGACAGTATTCGTTGCTGTGTGAATGGGACATTTCGACTGTAAGTAAAAGCTATTGTCAATCCAAACAGACAGTGTGAACGTAGCCAGTTGAAATAAAATGTGGCTGACTTGCTAGTTATTAAAGGTTCAGTTCTTCTGTTGTTTCCTCAAGGGCACAGCGATGATAGTTCATGAATCAGCCCTTGTGGAGCTCAAACATGAAACCTTTCATTTACGAGAACAGATCATCACCCCACGACTTCATTTACCCAACACAAGATGGCAGTAAAGATCTAATGGATTCTTTTTCAAACTCAAAGGGGTCATTTAATACATGCCAATAAGGTTGATTCATATTCTAATTATCTGTGATTTGTTCATCATTTGTAGTGTCAGTAAATAATTCATGTCACATACATAGAGATTAATACAGTTTGTCATTTGGAATTACACACTCCCTTTCAAGTTGAAATTAATAAAAGTTAAATAAACAGATAAGTAGATAAACAAGTGCCTCATGCTATTTTCATAATATTAAATATTTTAAATTAAATGCAAATGTAAATGTTGTCTTTAAATATTGACTATAAAATGTAAATATAAATATTGAATATCAATGTAGCATATTAAATATAATTAGGCCTAAGTCTTTAAGTACAAATTGTGCATATAAATTGAAATATCAATTAAATAATAATAAAAGTCTAAATTAATTTTAATCTTCAAAAAAAAACGTAAACTTAAAATCTATAACATTATATCTTAAATGTACATCTTGAATATCAAATTAAAAATCAATGTAATTATTCAATAAATTGTAGATATTACCACTAAATCTTTAACCTGTTGTGTGCAGTGAGGGTTTTGTGTGGTTGTGTGGCGCCTCTGTGCGGTCGGATGTGGAACTGAGAGGGATTCAGCAAATCTTCATCTGAGTTCACAGCCCGCGCGCGTGTGTGTGTTAATGTGTGCCTGTACTAGAGCACCGCAGAGCGGACGCGCCTCCCTCCGCCACAGGGCCACGGAGAGGCCGTACGTCTGGACGCCCCGGCGTCTGCTGCTCGCGCTCGGGGATGGATCAGGGATCCGCCGCGGGCACCGGAGGGACCTTCATTTCCCTGAGCGACAGTGAGCAGAGATGTTACTCCGGGCTGTACGCGCTCTGTCAGCCCGACAGCACTGGCAAACCGGCGGCGGGGAAAGTGGCGGAGCTGTTCCGGGCGTCGCAGCTGCCGGCCGAGACGCTGCACCAGGTGAGTTTACGCGGATTTCACCGCCGCCCCTGAACGCGCTTTTTGGGGACGCCCTGGGGGTCTGCGCGCTCTCGGATGTCAGATATCTGCTGTGTCTGGATGTGTAGTGTGTTGCAGTGTGTTCAGGAAAGAGTGAAGTTGAGGGACCTGCTTGTGCTTCGAGGTCATGTATGTACAGTGAGGGTATCAGATGGCAATACTAGTACTCTAATATGTGTAGGCTTCTATGGATGAATGAGTCCCATATTCATTCTCCAAGACACTTAAATGAGTTTCATAGTATTTCCATGGTACCATATCCAAAAACGCATGGTAGTATTATGGTATTTTTTGGCACTTTAAAGTATATTAGCCTATATAAGGACTGTACTGTAGTATTCATACTAGATTATTATATTCAATAGTGTTGATAGTAAAATATACAGTAGATCATATAATATATACACCTATTTAATGTCTATTTAGTATTCTATAGCATATAAATAGACTGGCACAGTAGTATGTATACTACATAGTGTATTATACTCATTTGATATCTTATTTGTTTTTTGACGGCATTATTAGTACAGTTGATTGAATTATATGGTAACACGATGGTCTATTGAGATATTTTTACCATGGTATTGAATGATTACCATATTTATATACTGTGTGGTACCACACTAAAATGTGTAGTGTTTATACTAGATGCTGGAGTTAGTATACACTCATTTAGTGGTATATTATATTCTTATAGATGCTCATATTCTGGCTTGAGGACTACTATGAATTATCTTGTTGTAATTCAGAGTAATTTCAGTTACATAATAGTAAAAGGCTGAATTTAGGGTCATGTGCTTGTTTTGAAGATGTTTCGCTGGTTTAATCAGTTTAAAAATGCTTCTGAATGTCAATGACCAGTTTTGAGGAGCATTTGAAGCATTGTTCTTTGCAAACATCAGCGTCAGTAGTGAGGATGTTCTGCTGACGTTTGTATTACTAGGCATTTTGTACAGTAGTAAACATTGCGACGTGTTGTGTGTCTTTTGACACGTTATACGAGTCAGGTGAAATGTGTTTACCATGTTTGGCCAGTCTTAGTCTTTGTGGGTGGTGTTCAAATACTGCTTCTCAGTCCAAATGTGTCTGTTGTTGTCACTGAGGATGCTGAATAGCTGTGTGTTTGTATGTGTGTGAAATGGAGATGACAGGAAGGGTGCTACCTCATTCACACACAGATAACATTGGGCTGGACTGGCTCACAGGGCTGCTTGTTATAGACAGGATCCATAATAATTCCTAGTTTCACTTCAGTATCCTTCAAACGTTTTGCATGTTGCACTGGTTTACAGAATAAGTTTATTGAACCAGCAAGAGTTTGACCATATATAGAAACCTATTTTATTTTAGTCTTTGGAAGCTTGTTTCCACCACTGAATAAAAACTAAAAAAGGTAATTGTGACTCTTTTTTTTTTTTTCCCTCACTTATGTTCATGCAGTTGCTAGATATAAAGTCAGAATTGCGAGATATAAAGTCAGAATTGCTAGATATAAAGTCAGAATTGCGAGATATAAAGTCAGAATTGCGAGATATAAAGTCAGAATTGCGAGATATAAAGTCAGAATTGTGAGATATAAAGTCAGAATTGCGAGATATAAAGTCAGAATTGCGAGATATAAAGTCAGAATTGCGAGAGATAAAGTCAGAATTGCGAGATATAAAGTCAGAATTACGAAATATAAAGTCAGAATTGCGAGATATAAAGTCAGAATTGCGAGATATAAAGTCAGAATTGCGAGTTATAAACTTAAAAAGTTAAAAATTAAAAGTTTATATCTTGTAATTTGACTTTATAACATGCAATTGCGACTTTATATCACAAAATTCTGAGAAAAAAAAGTCAGAATTATAAGATAAAAGTCACAATTATCCTTTATTTTTTCATTCTGTGATGGAAACAAGCTTTCATAGTCTGCTGTATGTTCACACTATATGTTACCAAATCTGATTTTTGTGTGTGTGTAAACAAACAGGCTATTATATGAACTGTGTCTCAGCAGGCTTTGGCATGGTACACTGCTGCAGTGTGTCATCTCATTGTGTTCCTGCACAGACAGGAAGTCCAGCTTGTCCTTCTGCTCTGTTTCCTGTCCGTTTGCCCTGGTTTGGCGACCCATACTAACTTCACACACACCCACTGACTTCACACATACCCACGCAAAGATATTTGGGGAAGCTATTAGCAGGAAGTTTCACACACAGACATGCTATGACATAGACATCATCAGTGTAATTTTTAGATGTAATTTTTCTCTTGAACTTTTAGTTGTTGCTCTGCTATTTTGTCAAATGCATATTCTCCCATAAAGACATCGTGAAATCAATTTTGACCCTTTTTTTGTTCACTTTCTTGCCACCTGATGTATAAAGGTTGCGTACACTAAAGGTTTTAGACCAGGTGTTTCAGTTAATTTATTAGTATTGTGTAGGGCCTCCTTTTGCAATCAATACAGCAAAAGGAATGTCTTGGAATGATAGATACAAGTCCTTCACAGTGGCCAGAGGGATTTTGAGCCATTCCTCTTCCAGAACACTGGCCAGGTCACTATGTGATGCTGGTGGAGGAAAAAACGTTTTCTGACTTGCTCCTCCTAAATACCCTAAAGTGGCTCAATAGTATTTAGATTTAGTGACTGTGCAGGCCATGGAAGATGTTCAACTTCACTTTCATGTTCATTGAACCATTTTTTCGCAAGTTTTGCTGTGTGTATTGGTGCATTATCATGCTGGTACACGCGGCACTCCCTTCAGGGTATTATATTTGAACCGTTGGGTGCACATTTACCACTTTTCCACCAAGGCTGGTTCGGAGCCAGAGCCTAGTTTCAAATCAGATGTTGGTCTTTCGACATCCAAAGCACGAGCTCTGAACCAGGAAAAGTGGTTCATAAGTAGCACCAAAACATTGCTGGTCTAGAAGTAAGAATCGCTTGCGTCGGGGGCTTGGGGTGGGGTTACCATGACCAACAAGACACACAGAAACTTCTGACCGCTGTTTTTGAAATGGCAGCTAATCTTTCTAAAAGCAGCTTGATTGTAATCCCTGTCTATACAAATTACGGCGAGCTGCACAAACACATTGGATTCACCGTGTTTGGATACCGATGTCGGTTCACAAAGCCATGAGCATCAATAGTAACGCAACGTCCGCCATTGTTGATGGTGTGTCTGTGTTTGGTGCTGCCACGCTTGGAAGCTGGGAAGACAATGACAGTGACGTAAGACCTGGCTCTTCGGTGGCTCTCTAGCCTGTGGAAAGGCAAAGACATGGGCTAGACATGGGCCATAGGTTCATACTGGTGGAAAAGGGGTAATGGTCCTCCGGAATGGTTCGGTAGTCCTTGGGAGTGAAGCACCCATCAAGCACAGTAGGGAATGCCATATTCATATTGCAGCCCAAACCATCACTGATCCACCATGTGCTTCACTTTGGACAGCAACAGTCCGGGTGTTAAGCCTCTTTGGGGCGTCTCTACACCGTAACTCCCATAGATGTGGGAAAGGCAGTGAAAGTGGACTCATCAGAGAACAATAAGTTTCCCATTGTCCACAGCCCAAGATTTGCACTGTTGGCACCATTGACACTGACATTTGGCATTGTGTTACAATAAAAGTGTTAAAAATTGTTATAATAGTCATTTCATAATTAATCCAAAAGTAAAACATAGGAAAGAACTATAGGCCTATTATGGCACTTTTCCTCTGCATGGTATGGTTCAGTACGGCCAGGCCTGGACTGGTAATCTGGCATACCGGGCAAATGCCCGGTGGGCCGATGCACTTGAGGGCGGGGCCGCTATATGATATGATTTTTTTTTAATAAACATAAAATTGGCCAACGACCGGCCCATAAAGCAGGGTTCATTTTCCATACTGACACTGGGCTGGCCCAATCACATCTCTTAACAGACTCCACCCCGTCCCCTCTGTTTCGCCAGAACATCCGTGGATTAGGAGGATGGAGAAACAAAAGTGCAAGTGCAAGGGGGGTGTGGAGAAGTTGCGGGCAAAAAAAAAAAAAATCCAAAAAATGTAGAGGTTGATGCCTCAACGTGCAAAAATTACAGGCATGTTTAGTGCGGTTACTATAGCTTCAGTTTCCAAACTTACAGTAGGCTACCTGACGTGCAAAAACAGGTGAACATAGAAGAACATGGAGGAGACCTGTAAGGTTGAAGAGCAGCAGGTGTCTGACAGTGAAGCCAATGAGGGACAGAGTAAGCAGGAGAGTATAATAGAAGCGGTAAGCAGGGTAGTTACATGATTAACAGCGTGGGACTCATGATGCGACGACGACGATGATACTTGAATGAATATTATAAGACAACATAATCGTCGTCGTTATTATAAAGTCAGACTGTCACTTATACTGCACTGGTCACTCAGTCAGCTAAAGTCAAATAGCACAGCAAAAGTTATTTTGCACTGTTTTTTGTAGTTAGCAGTGCCCTTGTAGCTATCAGAGTTCACTTTTGCAGTAACGGCCCTTCTCATAGAAAAACCTGAAATGATGCAATTTGATTTTTCAAAAAAAAAAAAAAAAAAAATCTGGTTATTATTATAATGTAATATTACTGATGATGTGTTTATTTCACAACGAGACTATAGGTGTCTATTTATAGCTGTTAGTCGTGATGATGGTCTACTAGATCTCACTTTTCGGCTATAAAAAGTTATGTTTTGTAGCTCTTGTACCCTATTACTCTGGTGTGAACACTTGGTTGTTTATGGCAAGTGAATAACATGAATATCATTTTATTAGGACGTTTTTTGTGAGTAATTTGGTAGTATAGTTTTCTTTTTCATTGTTTTTAATGGGGAGTAATGAGAGGTAAATGTTTGATTCTTAAACAGGGGTTTGTGCTCTTTAAAACAAAGTATATTTGTAATTGTAAATTATAGTTTTTCTGCTGTCTGTTTCATTGAAAATTTAAAAAAAAAAAAATTCTTTATAGAATTATCAGTATTCTACATCCACGTTCTAAGGGTTAGCTTTTATATCATGGAGCACATTGTCCATCTAGAAATCCTACTCTTACTAAGTGTACTTTTAATAACTCTACCAAATAATTGTAATACTCTGGTGGGTGGTGTCCGACCGATTGTGGTGGGCCGGTCTGAGCAAAAATGCCAGGGCCATTTTTTTGTCCCAGTCCAGCCCTGAGTACAGCTATCTTTTGGCACTTTTCCACTGCATGGGATGGCTTGGTTTGGCACGGTATGGCTCGCTTAAGTAGTACCACCTCAGTGGTGGTTCCAGGCGTGCCATACCGATACTAAATGTGACGTGTAAACACTTCAGATCACTGATTGGTCGGAGAGAATCATCACTACCAGCGTCATTAGATTTGAAACATGAGACACCAAACCTGCTAGATTTAAATAGTCAGTAACAGCCACCGCAGTATCATTTGTTTGCACAATGTTTTAAAACGCCTTACGTTACATGACCGTTGCACACAACCTGAAAAAAGAAATGGCTGTATCGTGGTCAGTAGACAAGGTGCAAACTCGTTGGTAGCCGAGGAGCAGTTCCATGGCAGTAGAGGCGGCACAACTATACGATCTGTCTGTAATTTTGAAGCGGTACTAAACTGCAGTGGAAAGGTAAAGTGAGCTGTGCCGTACTGGGCCGAGTCATACCATGCAGTGGAAAAGCGCCATTAGGGAATGGAAATGGCAAATTAGCTAATTAGTTATTCTCTGCTGCCATCTACTGGTTATACTAGTAATTTCTTGTCATTTTCATTTTTAACTCTTACCCTGCCATTGATGGAAATTCCTGGCTTTTCGTGTTTTTGCTATTATATGGTAGGGGGTGCTATTTCACATCTTCTGAAAGAGTACTGAATCACCTGATCAAAATACAGGCGAAGCAGCAGAAACAAGCGGTATAAGCAGATGCATATGTAAAATAACACTTTTATAAACATTAAACGGCATATAAATCCAAACTGCCTAATGTTACTGAATTAAATGTGAACCCAGGATGAGCTATAGGACTGTGAAGCTCTGGGGGTGTGATGTTGATCATCGCTCTGAATCCGATCCGGATGTAGTCTTTGACAAATACTTGATTTTCTCAGCTTTTTGCTCATAATGTTTTGTGAAAAATGCAAAATGCTTTTTTTAATGAAACTTATCCACATTCAAGTGTTGATTAAAAAAAGGAATGCAAGAAGTTTTATGTTGTTGTTGTTTAAAAGCAGAGAGTCTATTCTTTCTTTTGATATATTGCATATTCAGATATTCATACGACAAAATATTCTGGGGGGCCATGAAACTTCTGTGAAAATGATTGAAAACGCTGGCGTTGACTGGCAACTTTTTTCAAAAACACTGATAGGCAAAGAGTTAAAAGTGTTTGATTTCCACCATGGTGACAGAAATAATTCACTAAATCATCTTTGTCGTCTTTTTCACCCCTGATGAGTTTTTATCGCTCTCTTGATACACTACGAAGACTTGATATCCTGGTCACAGATGAGCCAGGGAGACGTGTACCAAGAATTTGTCCTCTTTTGAACTCTGAAATGTCTCACGTTGTTGTGTGGATTGCAATATTTTATGTACAGCTGTGCTATTGCTCTGCTAATTCAACCTTCACATTCTGCTCTTACTGATGGAATGTTCAATCAGTCAAGATTGGCCACAAGGCCTGTTTATTTAGTTTCAAGTATTGAACTTTTTTTTTGTGTGATTTTAGTTTAACAACCCTGCCCCTTCGTGACTCGATAATCCCCAGCATCTCCTCAGACCTTCATTAAAAGTCAGTCAAGTGAAACGATAATGAGATAATTAAATCAATACACAGCTGAGAGAGAGAGAGACATGTATCTAAAGAGGAATAGAGGAGTCATTGTGTGTCTCTGAAGGTCTGTCAGTAAGCTCTTATGAGTCCGCGGGACTCCGTTCTTCTGTCATATCAGCTCAGATCCTGGTGTGAGCGTGTGTTGATCTTTGCTCTGTGATGGAAGAGTGTTTCTCAGTTGTATGAATATGATAATCCCTGGCTCACTGTCAAAACAGGATGTGGTTGATGTGTTGCTTTTCATGAATGACAAAGTTTTTCAATGCTTTAATTACATGGAGTGACACCGTTTACTTTCATTTGTTGGCCACAACGCCTAGCTCAGCTGCAACTAGATATTTGTTTTCTGAAGAACGTAAAACTCTCAAACATGATGTTAGGATCTTCTGGAGTTTCTAGGGTATTGCTTTTATTGTTACAGGTCTTTCCTATGTGGTTGCAAATCTTTCTTTTCTGAATAATTGTGCATGATTTGTAGTAAAATACAACATGAGCAACATGAGCAATAATAACTGGTGCTGATGTTACAGTTGAGCTGATTTTATGCAAATGATCAGCAACACAATTCACAGATTACCATTGGTGGTTCTCACATGATCTTCTGTGAGACTACTATGTGTTGAGCCCAGGAACAGATCCAATAAAATCAGCATCTTTAAGTCCAACTTAGGCCCTGTTTCCACCTGGTGTTAAGATGCATTTTGGTTGAAGTCGACGACACTAAATACAGGTGTAAACAGGGTCTAAAACGTTTTGAGCTTGTCCACTTTCAACCACTTCCAGAGGTAGTCGAAACCACATTTAACCAGATTGCTTTTGCTAACCAGATGAGATTTAAACTTGGTCAGCTGAAGACCCACGTTTGGTTTGAAGATGAAAAACATTCCAAGCAAAATGTCGTAGTATGTTTTTCCCTTGTCTCCAGGCGCATTTATATAAATTGTTTTGTCCATTAGATCGACAGATCTGAAAAAATCCATACATTTACCCATCCATAGACCCTCCCCTCATAGAAATCAAGACAGAAGTAGTTGAAAGTGGACAAAAGTGATTGATTAAAACACCAGGCGTAAACGGGAATGTCTCCCTCGTCTACTTGTGATCCAATTGACCAGTCTTAATACCAGGTGGAAACAGGGCCTTAGTATTTCATAGAAAGCAATTATATGTGAGACAGTTTTTGAACAGTGTTATTTAATGAGACACAGTGCCATTATAGTTTCTATTAATATTCTAAATTCATTTGGTCTGTTTTGGTTATTTTTGCATGCCATCTGTGACAGCTTTTTCTTGTGTTGTCTAGACAAAACTTCTCAAACAGCAAGTACCAAATTGACTTCTCTTCCATGTCTTCTTGCACTTGAATATTTAAATTGTCTAGGCTTAAAACACATGCAAATTATTAACTTTCGTAACAATGCAGCACTGGCCCGATCAGGCAAATGACCGCTCTACCCCAATCCTTAATATCGAACCCTGCCCTGGTTTCATAGAGCATCAGTATGGTCCATCTCTACATCTGTACTTGAGAATGATTTAAGCAGCTAGTTGTGTAAATCTCTGACTGCACAGGTGTCATGTAGATTTAGTGGCTTGCTCACAGCAGAATAAGTCTGTTGTGGGATTTGCACCAGCTTTAAATCTCCATCTGTCTCTTGGAAAAGAGTGTTGTCATGTTAACTGCTTGACTAAAGATGTGTTCACACTTGTAGTTCGATTCTCTCGGTTCTTTTGGTTGGACCAAAAAGAAAATGGTACATTCAATCCTGTTTTGCTTTGCGAACAGAACTTAACAGGCTTGTTTACACCTGGTCACTTCATGTGTTTTTACTGATTGGAAAGCTATCTGATTTGTTAAAACGTTTCCATTTACACTTGGCACATAAATGCACCTGCAAAACAGGTATAAATCCATCTTAAATTCATCTACATGCACATTTTAAAGGTGCCATCGAATGTTTTTTTACAAGATGTAATATAAGTCCAAGGTGTCCCCTGAATGTGTCTGTGAAGTTGCAGCTCAAAATACCCCATAGATTTTTTTTTAATACATTTTTTAACTGCCTATTTTGAGGCATAATTAAATATGCGCCGATTCAGGTTGAGGCCCCTTTAAATCACACGCTCTCCGCCCCCTCCCGAGCTGTCGACTCTATCATTAAACAAAGTTCAAACAGCTAACATAACCCTCAAAATGGATCTTTACAAAGCGTTCGTCATGCATACTGCATGTATGCGTCGGATTACGTGAGTATTGTATTTATTTGGATGTTTACATTTGATTCTGAATGAGTTTTATAGTGCTCCGTGGCTAACGGCTAATGCTACACTGTTGGAGAGATTTATAAAGAATGAAGTTGTGTTTATGAATTATACAGACTGCAAGTGTTTAAAAATGAAAATAGTGACGGCTCTTGTCTCTGTGAATACAGTAAGAAACGATGGTAACTTTAACCACATTTAACAGTACATTAGCAACATGCTAATGAAACATTTAGAAAGACAGTTTACAAATATCACTAAAAATATCATGTTACCATGGATCATGTCAGTTATTATTGCTCCATCTGCCATTTTTCGCTAGGTTAAAACAACCCAATCACTGAGTTTGTCCATTTTCAACCCAACAGCATTTTTTTAGAGTGTACTGCCGAGCTATATGCACTTATTGTATGTACGTATTTTTAGCTTACAAAATGTGTAAAGAAGTCAGGAATTCCTGCATTGCAGAAAAAAGAAAATCTGCTACAACCGAACTATAATGGGAAACGAAACTCCTATGATGAGAAGAACCAGGTACGCTAGAGCATTCTGTCATTTTTAGAGTCGTATCTTGTGACATCACATCCTGTTTTTGGTTTGTTCATATGTCTCTTTGGTCTGTGTTGCATTCACGTTTCAGTTGAACCACACCAGAGTTTGTTTGGAAGTGGACCAAGACCCCCTGAAAAGGTTGGTCTTGGTTTGCATGTCTGGTGCACACTGAGGTTCAGATGGCAGACTTCAAAAATAAACCTTTTAATCAGACCAAACCTGCCAAGTGTGAACACACCCTAAGAGACTTTTTAGATTGTAGGAATAAGGGGTATAGAATTAATTTGTCACTCACCTGGAAACTTTTTGGGACAGTGTAGCAATGGTGTAATTCTAGTAATGGTTTGATATTTTTTAATGTCTGTAAACAGTTGCAGTGTGCTTTCATACTTCATTTCAGCACAGCTTCTGGAATTCCCATAACACAAACACGCACAAAGTTCCTTCCTCAAATGCAGTCATCCGTCTCCGAACCAGACCAACCTGTTCGACAGCTGCTGCAGGTGCAGGCACTGTCATCTGGTTGATTAAATGCTGCTTTCCACAATCCCCTGTGGCATTTATTTATCTTCAAACTTTTTATACTATCAAAACGTTTAAACAAATTCCTTGTGAACTTTCTTGTTTGCAAGCTTTTTTGGACAAAAGAATGAATAAATATATTCAAAAACGTATGTATTCAAATTTAGGGATTGAATTGGAATTTAAAGGCGTTTTCTGTTCAGTTCTGAATGGTGCACAACCCTGGCTGTTGTAAGCCCTGTTGCAGCAGTTTCACACTGAGGATTTATTTAACAGGCTAACATAATAAACATCATTTTGCAGCAGAAATAATAATTTAACGGGCGTGTCATGTGCAGTGATGTCTGTTGCCAGGGGGACACAAACTGTTTTGGCATGTGCACGTTTGTTTTCTGACACTGTGTAATCTCTTCCCAAACCCAGATGGAGGAAACAGACGGTACATGATCTAAGTTTGATCCGGTTGTACAGAAGTGGGTTTTAATGCAGCTTCCCGTCCACATAGATTTATTTAATCAATGGTTGGTCTATAGACGAGACCTCTTAAGTCTGGTTATACTATGGAGGAATTTATTTGGTTAGAAATGCTTTCATAGACTAGATCATTGTAGTTATTATTTTACAATTGTGATGACAAAATTACTTCTATTTCTACTGGGTTTTGCACTTCAATGTGCACTTGAAATTCACTGTAAGTATGTGGTAAAAGCATTTAAGTATCTTTCAGACTAGACAAATTTACCTGAGAAGAAGCTAAATGGCTATAGATATCAAGAAAATGTATTGTGCTATTGAGCTTTAGTTCTCTCTGGTATCTTTTTTCATTTGTATATATGCCACAGTTGTCTTTCTGACATGTTCATATCCTGTCAGAAAGCGAAACGTGCCAGATGAATGTGTTAAAAAAGCAGACACAATCTTTTGTGTCCCTGACCAGAGAGGAACTGCAGTAGGCTGACCTCCTGTATCCCTACATCCCATAAGCCGCCATAAGGAGGGTTGGTCGTTGAGGTTTTTAACCTATTTTATTATCCTTCCCCCATTATGTACATGTATAGAGTAAGATTACCTCTGCTCTGTGTGGATCAGGAGAATGCAGGTCAGGCTTAAGTAATACTGACGGTCAGATGATTAAGCCAAGTTTAAGCCACTACACACACACACACACACACACACTTTCTCTTAAATTCAAGACGAGGAGTTTGGTCACGCTCAGAGCGCGTGAGGTTCTTGTCAAAAGCCATTGTTATTTCCATCAGTCACAGTAACAGCTGACTTCAGCGGCTGAGAGCTCAGAGCTACTCTTCATGAACCCAAAGTATTAAACTGTTTGCTTTACAGACATGCTAACTTAAATTATGATGATTATTGAATCAGATTCATGATTTTAACCTCTTCAGATGATAAACTTAAACCTATCAAAGAGGTTTGAGTCCAGCCTGCCCGCTTTCTCCACCAAAATATGCTCTAATGCTTCATATGTAGCTGAAAATATGATTCAGAGTCTATTTTTTCAAAACTAATCCATGTAATCCCCCATTTCAATAACTTGCGTATGAAAGCAGGCATGCAAGCATATCCCAGAATTCCTTGCATCTAGTCCACATACAATTAGGGATGCATAGGGGCAGAACATCTTCAAAATTTCCTGAAAATTTCCAAAAATCCTGGAAGGTTTCTGGAAATACTGGAAATTTTCCAGAAATGTATCTGGAAATTTTCTGCCCCTTTGCATGCCTACATGCAATATACAATGGGTTAAGATTTACTCATTACTGAAGCATTATTTCTTTCATAGATATGAAGGGAACTTACAATAATATCATGCTTGTATTTTTTTCAGTTTGCAGTGCTTAAAGGGTCAAGAAACCCTAAACAAATGTGTTGCACATCACAGAAGTAATTGTTACACTCTAAAAATGCTGGGTTAAAAACAACCCAAGTTAAGTTGAAAATGGACAAACCCAGCGAATGGGTTGTTGTAGTCATTTTTGTTGTTTAAAAATTACTATATGGCTGGTTTAAAATGAACCCAAAATCAGACACATAATTGCTAGAGGCAACAATAATTATCAAAAGGTTATCATTTGTTAATAAGCAATTTAATAAATGTTTTTTGTTTAATTATTCATTAAACTTATTAATAAATGTTCATTCATTAAACATATTGTTTTCCAACATACTCTGGGTTCAAGTAATACAGTAATTTTTAAACAATAGCTGAGTTAAAAAAAAACTTTCCAGCAGGTTGGGAAAACATTTAACCCAATCCAATAATTTTGTACCATCCGTTAGTTTTAATTGTCGGAGAAAACTAGTTAATTTTAATCTTTTTTTTGCACTATTTTCATGTTCTGGGTTTAAATTTGTCTATGTGTCAACGTCACAAGATGTTTTCTTGCACCATAGTAAATCAATGACTCATTGGTGTCTCATAATTATTCCTGAGACTGCTTGTCCTTATCCTATGAGAAGACTTACGCTGTGGCCTAAATCATATATTGTATATACTGTATAGTATGCGAAAAGAAGTACGCCAAAAGATTAGCATGTCCGAATACATAGTACTCAAATAACAGTAGGCAAAATGTCCCCAGATGATCTACTACTTCTGCCGTGCACATTCAATGGACATTTTACTATCCCATGAGGCCACGGGAGAGGAGTTATGAATGGAAGTGAAGTGACGCAATTGACGCTGGGAGGTCACCTGACAGTAACAACATATCAAATGCATTACGTGCCCATATTTATACTATATAAAGTAAATTCAAATTCAAGTACCTACTCAGACAGATTTTGGATGCAGTGTGAATTTTTCACTACAGCATGCATTGATTTCCTATGACAGTCTCCTCAAACAGTGAGATTGCATATAGTAGACTAGAGAGACATGCATTAATAGAACAAAAATGAGTGTTTGTTTCTGTGTCACATAAGTTCTCTTCAATAGATCCTGAGTCTTTGACACAAACTCTATTCATCCACACTGTGAGTTTACGTCCCTAAAACCGATCATACACCGCATAAAATGCCGCAAAATAAGCCTTAAAGATGCAACGGCGCATTCATAACTTGTTCACAACTTATATTTTCGATTACAGAGTTCAAATGCAAACGGCTGAATGTAGATAATTCATCATAATCATAATTTGTGTCCCAGCTTCCTTTAGCAATGATTACAAATGTGTTTTGGAGACAAATGCCCATCTAAAGCCTGATCTACGGGACTCCTGCGATTGATTAGATGAGAGTACTGCAGACAACATCTTGTTGTTTTAGTCATATTTGGCTAAAGTCAGAGTAATGAGCCATCAGCACTGCAGGAATCGAAGGAGAACACAATCAATAATCACACCTGGTCGAACAGGAACGCTGAGTCAATGTTTGAGAAGCTCTTCAGATAATGTTTGGAAAGGTGGAAGGAACAGCATAGGTGGGGTTATAGTTTCAAAAACAAGTATGACCTTACTTGCATTGACAAATTTTAATGATTTTTTTAGTAGGTATGTTTGTTCAGTTGTGTATGGAAGCTTGTTTCTGCCACAAAATAAAAAAATAAAGAATAATTGCTTTTTATCTAACTTTTTATTTAACAATTCTGACTTTTTTTTCTCAGAGTTCCTAGATATAAAGTCGCAATTGTGAGTTAAATTAAGAATTTTGCGATATAAAGTCGCAATTGCGAGGGATAAAGTCAGTAGTGCGAGATATAAACTCACAATTCTGATTTTTTTTTTCATTTTTTCATTCACGCATTTCTGACTTTATAATTCGCAATTGCGACTATATCTTGCAATTCTGACTTTATAACTCAATTGAGTTTATATCTCGCAATTCTGATTTTATAACTCGCAATTGCGACTTTATATCATGCAAATCTGACTTAACTCGCAGTTGCTAGTTTATATCATGCAATTCCAAGAAAAAAAGTCAGAATTGTGAGATAAAAAGTCACAATTGCCTATTTCATTTTTATTCAGTGGCGGAAACAAGCTTCCATAGTATTGCTGAAGAGTTTTGAAGTGAAACTTTTATTTGAAGAGAAGTTTCTCTTGAGCAGCACAACAGGCTGTTTTTCTTCACACGGGCAACGGCGACTTTTGTTATATTTAACAGCACACAACAATGTGCTGCTATTTAAAGTGCGCAGATCTTTTCCTGTGTTTGTGAAGACGTTTACAATGAATCCCAGAGCTGAACTCTATTGATTATGTCAGTACGGAAGCATGGATTTCAGCAGCGTGGGGTGATAAAACAATCACTCTAATGCTACGGTGTGCTCTTATCTCAGAAGGAAACACTAGTTTATGTCTCATTGTACTGAAGGATAGTGATACGGTGATGATTTAGCCTTAGGTTGAGAGTTTGTATTTAAGTATTCAAAATGACAGGAATTAAAATCGACCCGATTTACCCACTATAATGCATGATTGTGATGTTATTGTGAGTTATTGGTACGTGTTATTTTCCTTTTTTGCAACCGTTTTATTTGCAACCCCTCCCATCCACAACCACCTGATTCCAGTATGAAACGCCCACTTTTTACCATCCAATCAGGATAAACTCAAGTCCTGCCCTACATTTTTAATATTGTGTTTCACTCAGAAATACACTACCATTCAAAGGTTTGGGGTCGGTAAGATTTTTTTTTATGTTTTTGAAAGAAGTCTCTTGTGCTCACCTAGGCTGCATTTGTTTGATCAAAAATACAGTAAAAACAGTGATATTGTGAAATATTTTTACAATTTAAAATTGCAGTTTTCTATTTTTGAATATATTTTAGAAAGTAATTGTGATCAAAGCTGAATTTTCAGCATCATTACTCCAGTCTTTGACATTGGTCACATGATCCTTCAGAAATCATTCTAATATGATGATTTGCTGCTCAAGAAACATTTCTGATTATTATCAGTGTTGAAAACAGTTTAATATTTTTTTGTGGAAACAGGACATCAGAACATTTATTTGAAATAGAAGCTTTTGTAACATTATTAATGTAACTTTTGATCAATTTAATACATTATTGAATTTTTCTTTAAAGAAGCTGTAATGTAGCTCAATTAAGGAAATAAAGTGGTTTTAAAGTGGTTTTGTGTAGTTTTCAGCAGGCCAAGCCGGAAAATCATCTTAAACCGGCTAAGACCAGCAAACCTGGTTTAAACGTGTGTAGCTATAGATGATTTTAACATCTCTGTCTGTCCAAAGTGATTTATGTTATTAATCTGAAGGTCTGTATTTGTAGTTGCACACTTCCTGCAGGACGTGCGGTTTCTTATCTCCGCTCACGGCGGTCATTACAATGCGAGTTTTCAATTACAGAAGCACAGATGATAGTGAAGTTCAGTCTGTTCAGAGTGCAGTTTATCTTCAGCCGGCTATTCTTTCCACTGTAGAGCCAATAATGAGGATTTAGCTATTAACTTTTCATTTTTCTATGATAGCAATTTCACCCATTAAGATAGAACCATGAATTCCACTTCACAATATAATGAAGGCTTTTTAAATATTGAAACTCAACTAAATGTTTTATATACAGTTATGGGGTTTTAAAGTCTCAATGACCCTTCATTAATCACTCTCTCTCTCTCTCTCTCTCTCTCTCTCTTTTTCTCTCGATATCAGGTAACAGAGGTGTGCGGAGCTAAGCGGCTTGGTTACTTTGGCTGCGGGCAGTTCTACGTGGCTCTGAAGCTGATGGCCGCGGCGCAGGCGGGTTTGCCGGTACGTCTGGAGAGCATCGCAGGTGGTAAGTCATCAACCGTGAACAGAGGGAGAAGCAAACACGATCAGGGATTTGGCCTAGCATGCATGGATTTGCTCTAAAGAGGGATAACGCACAGAGGTCACGCTGCGCAGAGAGAGCACCACACGCTGAGCCAAACACACTGAGAATAAGCCTGTGTGTGTAAACTGAACCACAGGACGTTCCCTTAAATGCTTGTGACTACCTCCCCTTATTGTCTCGCCTTCTTGTGTGGCATGACAGTTGCTGACAAATTATTAATTATTCCTGACAACCAAAGTACTATTTGTATATTATACTATTTGTATATTATTCTTACCATCATGCATTTTTTATTATTAATTCATCTTTTTCGGTTCCTCTAGAATTGTTTATGTCTTTTTGGTGTGGAACTCGTCTTGCACCATTTGTGCTACAGATATGAATAATACCTGAAACGGTGCAGCTTTTTGAGAAGAGGTATACTTAAATGACTTCCGTTCACATTGTCGGAAAATAAAATAAAGAAAATATATAAAAAATAGAAAACGAGAGATGAATCAATATAATTTTTTATGAATGATACCAATGCAGTTCCGATAACTGATTAATAATAATAATAATAATAATAATAATAAATATTATTTTTATTATTATTTTATTTTATTTAAATAATTTAATTGTTTTTTTAAATTATTTTACCATTTATTAGGTTAATCATTTATAATGATTGTTGCATAACCATATTAGTTATTTATTCTAAAAAAAACATAAGCATGAACTAATAATAATAATTAATATTATTTTATTCTTATTTTTAATTGTTTAAATTATTGTTTATAATTTATATATTTTTACTATTTATAAAAATAATTATTTATAAAATTATTTGTTGCATATACATAACAATGATTACTTAGAAATCCTTTAAAATTAAAGTTTTTATGCATTATTATATTATACATTTATAAATATTATTTATGTAACTTTTATAATTTGTTTAATTATTATGTGTTTTTTATAGTTAATAATTAATATATATAATAATATTGTAATTAATATATATTATTAATATAAAAAATATAAAATAATAATTAATATTATATATTATTTTTATTTTTATAGAAATAATTATTTATACAATTATTTGTTGTTTTATAATATAAATGATTACATATTTATTTACATTTTTGGTTTAAAATTCTACATGTTGTTCAGATAACAGTAATAATGAGTTGAGTAATAATGCAAATTATTTGTTAAATAATTAATTTATTTTACCTTTTAAACCCCATTGTTTCCTTTCCTGTTGAACACTTTAATAACTCCACAGTGATCGTAGGTTTGCTTGGGCAAGCACTATGAGTTTCTAGTTACAATAATATTATCCAAAATTTTGCCATGTAACTTTTGGGCTTGAGCTCATAAAATAACTCAAATGTAAACACAGCACAGACAAAACATTAATTTCCTTAATTTATTTACTTAAACAATGCAATATTGAGCACTAGGCTAATTCAGAGCTCAGCACAGCTTCAGGCCACCCTGCCGGGCTGAAATGTGGTGAACGGAGCCTGGATTAGACTTTAATCCTGGTACAGACTGTTACTCAGGGACCCGCGGGCCTGCAAGACCCTCACAGCGGAGAGAGGAGCTCAGATGACCTCACACAGCAGGTCCAGCAGCCTCTGATCAGTGAAGATCTCGTCGGCTTATGCACATTCTGTTTACTCCACAAATGATCTGGTCCTTTTACTGTGGAAAGGGAAGGATAAAGACCGAGTTTGTGGACAGGAAAGACAGATTAAACCAGATGACCTCAGAGGAACCTTTGAGAGATGTGACTGGCTAGGTTATGTTTACTTTTTAAAGAAGATTGTCTAGATCATAGGTTTTCAGTTCTAGCTCAAATTTAACGCATCTAAACCAGCTAATCGAGTTCTTGAAAGAGAACACTAGGTCACATGCCCTCATTATGCTGCATGTTTCACTGAGCGAGTTGAATCCAGTTAGAAGTAAAAAATAAAACTAGAAAGTTATTTTGCTGTTTTAGTCCACTGTGCCCAGAAAATAGTGAGCAGCAGGGCTGGAAATTAACAGGGCATAGGGCAAAAATGCACCAAAATAATAATAAAAAAAATGCCCTACAATTTTAGATAAGAGGGCAAAAAAATGTCCCCGAACAATTCAACTAAATCTATTACAGCTGTCGAGATTAAAGAGAAATGTAAAACTGAAAGAAAACTGTAAATTTGTGGCGTTACATTTAGAGCTGTATATGTTGCATCTGATTTTACATGTTTTTTACAGTGTTGAGCATTATACCCAATCAGAAATGTTTCTGTTGAACTTCACCACTGAAAGCACCCATTTTTTGTCATCTCACTGACTGAATTTTTAGCAAATTCTCTCATCGTAAACAATAAAGTACAGATGCAACTTCACACTATGTTGGAAATACTGTGATTACGAGTTTCCGACTTGTAAAAAGCATTTACGGCCTTGTAGAACTCGTAATTACAACTTTTAAACTCTTACCATGTGACCACTATACCATCTGATCCCTGCAAATTCATTTTGCCAATCCAACACATAATTCATAAGTGTGCATGCATGATGTCATCTCATAATTACAGTAATTACAACTTGACATGACATGAAAGCAGCAAAAGTCAACTCCACAGCAACTACATAAATTTATCCACAAACCATTCAGAAACATCCAGTTTCATTCTAAAAGTTGTCTCTCCATCAGTGTCGACTCCGGTTTGAACAATGTAAGGCTGAACACCAACACTGACAATCCTCATTTTGACTGCGTGAGATTCTCCAGCTTTGTTGTTGTTGAGCAACTGAAGCGTGAGTTAAGCTCTGCCCTCTTCTGGAAAGCGCATTTGCATTTAAAGGGACACACACAAAAACGGCGTGTTTTTGCTCACACCCAAATAGGGGCAAATTTGACAAGCTATAATAAATGATCTGTGGGGGATTTTGAACCGAAACTTCACAGACACATTCTGGGACACCAGCAAGTTTTACATCTTGTGAAAAGGGGCATAAAAGGTCCCCTTTAACCACTGTGAAAATAGCATCAGTATGCTGTTCTGAAGGTAGTGTCATTTATCTTTCTCCACAGAACTTCCTCTTCCTGTGTTTGTCGGGATAACGAATGAGCTTGAGATACGTTACGCCAATCACCCTTCAACCAATGAGAGCCAGCCGCACATCCTGGGCTCAGTCTCCGCCCCTCGTCCCCCTGCAGACAGACCTGTACTCAGACACCCTGACACCAGCATGGACAAACAGGTCAGTGACATGCATCAGTAGCTGGGCTTTTGATACTTTACAAGTCATTTTGGAGTTTAAAAGACAGTTGAGCTTCTTTATAAGTGAATCAATTTGCTTCATAGTTAATGAACATTGACACTGTTGTTGAACACTGAACTGACTCGAGCTGAATAATGACACTATTACCTTCCGTAGAGCTGCTTGTAGCTGAATTACGCTTGTTTCATAATTTGATTAACTTTGCCCTATTATTATTCTGAACTGAAGTGAATGTAAATGCAATCTATCCATCATTCCGACTTGAAATGAATAACGACTCAGCTTAAATACATGCATAACATTTAGTGTAAATCCATGAATATTGTCTTCTGAAGAGCTGCTTTATGATTGAATTGAGTTCAATTAAATCAACATTAAACAAACTGAGCTGAATAATGATGCTACTGTCTTTTTAGAGCTGCTTTACAGCTGAAATTGTATTTGTTTCCTAATTGAAGAACTTTGCAACATTAATACTGTTATTGTTAAAACGGTGTGTATTGTATTAAGCACTATAGAAATAAATGTGACTTGACTTTTTATCTATTTAATTATGATTATAATGACTGTATCTCACACTTTAAAGTGTTAGTTCACCCAAAAATGAAAATTATCCCATGATTTACTCACCCTCAAGCCATCCTAGGTGTATCTTCTTTTAGACGAACACAATCGGAGATATATTTAAAAATATCCTGGCTTTTCCAAGTTTTATAATGGTAGTGAATGGGGGGCCCTATTTTGAAACCCCAAAAAAGTGAATCCATCCATCGTAAAAGTAATCCAAACGGCTCCAGGGGGTTAATAAAGGCCTTCTTAAGCGAAGCCCTATTTGTTTAAATTGCTAAGCTTACGATACTCCTACATCCTACGTCATGCATCACATCAGGGGTTACTCTTGTGGCGCAAGTCTACTTGCACAGTATGTGTACGGTCGTCTGCTGGAAGTTAGTTATTTTAGATTATGAACTTGTAAATATGGATATTTTTCTTACAAAAACCCATCGCTTCACTTCGGAAGGCCTTTATTAAAGCCGTTTGGA
>NC_090240.1:33919846-33947346 GCF_024489055.1 Chanodichthys erythropterus
GTTCTGTCATTCTATCAGTCTTTCTATCTATCATTCTATCTATTGCTCTATCGTTCGTTCTATCTATCCTTCATTCTGTCATTCTATCTGTCATTCGTTCTGTCATTCTATCTATCGTTCTGTCGTTCTATCAGTCCTATCTATCGTTCTATCAGTCATTCTTTCAGTCTTTCTATCGTTCTATCATTCTGTCTATCTATCTATCTATCGCTCTGTTGTTCTATCAGTCTTTCTTTCTATCATTCTATCATTCTGTCTATCTATCATTCGTTCTATCATATCGTTCGTTCTGTCTGTCCTAAATTCTATCATTCTATCTATCATTCATTCTATCGTTCATTCTATCGTTCTGTCATTCTATCTATCTATCTATCTATCTATCTATCTATCTATCTATCTATCTATCTATCTATCCATCTATCTATCTATCGCTCTGTTGTTCTATCAGTCTTTCTTTCTATCATTCTATCATTCTGTCTATCTATCATTCGTTCTATCGTTCTGTCATTCTGTCTATATCTGTCTATCTATCTATTGTTCTGTCAGTCGTTCTATTATTCTATCTATCTATCATTCTGTCAATCATTCTATATTTCATTCTATCATTCTATCTATCCCCCTTCTATCTTTAGTTCTGTCGATCATTCTATCTGTCTATCGATCGTTGTATCTATCATAATGGCATGTCATTGCAAATGACTTTTTAAAAGTAGTTAAATTTTTGTATTCATTTTTATATTAAAAAATACATTCAGAAGATCTTTCTCTGTTATTAATTGATGAACACCAGCCTGATGCCTCCATAACATTTTGAACAGAAATGAAAGGCATATGTAATTGGAATTGACATCTTCCTGCTTTTCTTTCATTCAGGTTGCGTCTGTGGAGCGTCTGGTGGAGAGAGCGGAGGTCGATTACTCAGACGACCCCTGGAGGATCACAGAGGAGCAGCGTGAATATTACACCAACCAGTTCAGGAGTCTCCAGCCTGACCTCAGCGCTCTCATCGTGGGTAAGGCAGAGATGAGACCCAGACCTATATCATCTCATACTGTTACATTTAAGACCTTATTTGGACAGTTTGAAGCTTGCATTGGTTTTTCTTTCAGGAACTGTTGCAAAAAACTTCTTCACCAAGTCGAAGCTTCCGATTCCAGAACTGTCGCATATATGGTGATGATAAAATCTACTCAAACATGCAAAGAACTGTTTCTTTGCATATGTCGAAACAATCATTTTTGTTCGATGTCCTTCAGGGAGCTGAGTGATGTTGACAAGGACGGCGCTCTCACTTTCCCAGAGTTCTGCACTGCCTTCCATCTGATCGTGGCCCGGAAAAACGGTTACCTCCTTCCCGAAACTCTCCCTGCCACGCTGAGACCGGGCTTTGTGGAGCCGGGTGTGGTTACAGCGCCACCATCTGAGGTATTCGATCTAAAACTCGCAACATTCCTACAGTATTTGCACCTGAAGTGTTTGATGGTGTTTAGTTTAAACTGTTTAGTGTTTCTCTTCCAGTATTATGTTTTATGATGCAACCAAGAGATGTGAGAAAGTTCAGATTGACAAGTTTGAACTGAGCTCTAAATGTGATTCGTTTCCAGGCGACTCAACCTCTCATTGTCTTTGATGACAATATGATGCCTGGAGCCAATCAACTGGTAGGAAGAACTTCATTGAACATGTTCGATCACAATGTTCTGCACATTTCGTCCCGTCCTTCTCCTTCTGTCTCTCTTTTGTTTTCACTATAAAAATACGCATGATGATCTGTTGATCTGGTGCCAGTGATTTGTTAAATAAATAAATAAAACTATATAATAAATAAGATTTGTTTAGTTTATTGCAGTGTTGTTTTAGTGTTATTTATATACAGTGATAGTATATATTAATATTTTGAATGAGCTACTTTTTATTTTAAGTTTTTTTGTCAATATTTCTATTTAGCATTCATTTATCTCTGTTTGTTTTACTTTTAATAATTTTAGTACTTTAAAAAATTATTACTTCAAAATATTTTAAAACAGTTAGTTGCCAATATAACATTTCTTATTTTTGTGTACATTTTTTTGTTTTTTTGTCTAATATTTATATTTTATTTCTGCTGTATTTCAATGAATGAAAACAATGTTTAATAGTTTTAATTTTAGTTAATATCATCACTGGTTTATTGTGATGAGAAAATTTATTTATTTATTTAGTTAGTTAGTTTGGAGGCTTTTACTGTTGCTATTAGTGGTAGGACAGAAAAATCAGTTGTAAAAAATAACGTTTGCACATTTGCTAATGGATTTATAGCTTCCATATGTAACAATAATATTATACAAGGATAATACAAAACAGCATGCATTAATTTAAAAATAATAATAATAAAAAAAGGTAAAAGTCATTATATAACTCTCTCTCTCTGTGCATGTCTATTTGGCTGAAGGCAGAGGGTGCTAATGAGTCTTATATGAGATCTCAAAAAGACGAAAATCCAACTTGTCCACCCCCTATAAATGAGTGAATCTGTGCTCATATCAGTCATTTTGTGCTTGCTTTTCATTTTCCCAAACAGGAAATGGGTTCTGTTGGCCTTCAGATGACCTCTAGACCAGGTGTGACTGCTAAACAGGATGTCAGAGATGAAACCAGGAAACCGGGTAATGAATTTAGAGATGGACGTCAATAAGCATGAACTGGATTAAAGGGAAAAAAATGAATGCGTTTTAAACAGTGGCCCAAAAATGATTTGTACACTTAAAGTCACTGTGTAACTGTGCGGATGAATATGCGTGTCCCACTGCTCATAAAACATTTACTACTAGACTTAAGAGATATAACCAGTTTAGATTGAGTTTCGATTCCCCAGTGGTTGGAGATTTAGCTGCTCCATGTCAACCTTTCTCACTCGTTGTGATACTGATTCCACTTACACAACATACACACACCAAAGTATCTGGATGAGACACATGAGCGAGTGACGTATTTATGCAATTTCTCACGAAAACCATAATTTTGAACAAAAAAAGTCACACACCTTTAAGTGTCAAACTTAAACACATGAAGTAAATTTTTTTAAAGTGTGTTTCTTTAAAGTAAAAGCCACTTGCTTTGATATTTTATCTAACACAATGACAGTCTTCAGCGTGCAAATATTTTTGGGACCACTCTTCCACACTTAAGAGGGCAAATGCCATGTAAACTCATTAGTATTCTGATGTAGACCTATTTCATTGCTCTTATTGTGCTTTTTTTTATTGCTGTGTCAGCAGAATTCAGCCCAAAGAGAATTCCAGAGCCGCATGAAAAGCAAATACAGCGTGTCAGCACTTTAAAACCAGGTGACTCACTGTCCTCAGGCTCAGCGGGTCACACACACGCCCCTGACCCACACCAGATCAACCCAAGCCTCTAATTTACCTGAGCTTTACTGTCTGTGTATATTAAAAGAAAAAGCTCAGGGGGAAAAAAAGACAATTCTGTCATCATTTGCTCATCCTCTTTTTGCTCAACCTGTATGACTTTTTATTTGTGGAGCAGCAATTTGGAGCAGAATTTTCCAGGGTGCTCTTTAAGTACTATAAATGTATCATAAAAGTAATCCATACTATGCATGTGATATATATTCCAAGTCTTTTGATGCCATGAGATAGTTTTATGTCAAAACAGACCAAAGTTTGTTATTTGCTGAAAATTTGCAGCAGGTTTGACATCATAAGCATTGGTTTTGTGTCTCATGTAACCAACACAACATTTTGAATATATGACAGTGCAAATGACAATTTAAGAACTACAGCTAGATCTGTCATATGACTTCAGAAGATCTGTAATAAAGCGCTTGGCTTATATGGACAACTTTTATGATATATTTTTAGTGCTTTTTTGAGCTCAAGAGAATCTGTCTCGTTTAATTTTCATTGTATGGAAAAGAGCAGCATGAAAAATCTGTGATGAGCTCAAGATTAGTTTACATTTTATTAAGAAATATATTATTATTATTATTATTATTATTATTATTATAAAATTTAAACCCTTTATATTATATTATATTATATTATATTATATTATATTATATTATATTATATTATATTATATTATATTATATTATATTATATTATATTATATTATTATATTATATTATATTATATTATATTAATTATATTATATTAATTATATTATATTATAGATTTTTTTTTTTTTGTTTTGTTTTTTTTTTTTTTTAGCTTAATAGCCTCCATTAATTTTCATTGTATGGAAAAGAGCAGCATAAAAAAAATCTGATGATCACAAAAGTAACATTTTATGTTGTATTTATTACAATTAATGTATGTAAGATGTAAAAGAAATGTATTATTATTATTAAATTTAAATATAAAGATATAAATAATAGTATAATTATATTATATTTTATTATATTATATAATTATATTATATAATATTATATTATATTATATTATGTTATTTTTAAACAAACCATAAAGTTATGTTGTATTATTGTATTATTTATGAATGTATTAAAATGTAATAAATGTATTATTATTATTATTATTATTATTAAATTTAAACCCTAATAATGTGTTTTAAAATGTGTTTACATTTTAAGAAATGTATTATTATAATTAAATATAAAAATATAAATAATAATTATTACATTATATTATATTATTAAACATTTAATTATTTAAACAAATAATATATTTTATATTTTTAGCTCAATAGTCCCTATTAATTTTCTTTGTTCAGAAAAGTGCAGCATGAACAATCTATAAAATTTCTACTTTTGTGTTCCACAAAAGAAAAAGTAATTTGGGTTTGTAATAATACTGACATAATTTTCTTTTCTGTGTGAATTATTCCTTATGATAAGATGAATCATGATTAAAACCAGACAAGTCACTACTGTCTGTTGTCCAATCATCACTTCTGGTCTTCAGATCAAGTTGAAGTCACATTTAGTGAGTGTAGCGGAGGCTTGTTTGTTATTTTCTCTCCTGATGGGTGTGATGTTATGGAGTATAACCTCTCAGCGCCTCAGGGCGTGGACACAAATCCTGTTATATCCACAGTGCTGACCTTTTGTTCTGATATTTCATGCAGTCTGCTCTGATCCAATAACAGCTTATATTTATTGAAGTGCCCAAATCCCTGGACGTTCACAAATAATCCCGCTCTCTCCCTGCTTTATTACTTCACTTTGAATGCAATGTTGATGTGCACTTTGCTTTCAAGATGATTCTTATGAAATGCTTGTTGGTAGAAGAGAGAATCAAAGTTAATTCTGAGTCTTCGTCAATGCCGCAGTGCATGATGGGATAGGAGACAGGCCTGTTTGAGGTGTTAACGGCAGCTGTAGGTGTTCAGATGGGGTTGTTTGGATAGTATCAATGCTATCAAGTGTGTTTGATGTTTTAGTGTTTCGACTCAGTGTTTCTGTTGAGATGTGAAATCTTCTGGCTAGAGAGAGCGGTTCAGCTCAGGAACGTCTTACAACTTCAGGTTTTCTTGTAGATGACGGGTAAATAAAAAGAAGAATACTTGTTATTTTGGTGTTCTTCTAGATGTTATTTCTGAACAGAATGAAGTCTGATGCTTTTCTTTGGTTTTTAAATGAAATAAATAAGGTTTTTCTTTAGGGTTTGGTTACTTTTATTACAGAAAAAAAATACTTTTTCTGTGTCACTGTGTAATTAACATACAACTGTTTTACAGATTCTCCACAAGAGCTTGATGCAAATATGAAGTCAAGAACACGACCCAGGTAAAAGCTTTTTAAACTCTCACTACCGCTACACTACTGTTCAAATGTTTATGGGTCAAATTTTCTTTTAATTAACACTTATATTCAGCAAGGATTGATTAAATTGATCCAAATTGACAGTAAATACATTCATAATGTTTATATATATATATAATATATATTATATATATATATATATATATATATATATATATATATATATATATATATATATATATATATATATATATATATATATATAATATATATTATATATAATAATATATTATATATTATATACAAACCCGATTCCAAAAAAGTTGGGACACTGTACAAATTGTGAATAAAAAAGGAATGCAATAATTTACAAATCTCATAAACTTATTTTTCATTCACAATAGAATATAGATAACATATCAAATGTTGAAAGTGAGACATTTTGAAATGGCATGCCAAATATTGGCTCATTTTGGATTTCATGAGAGCTACACATTCCAAATATGTTGGGACAGGTAGCAATAAGAGGCCAGAAAAGTTAAATGTACATATAAGGAACGGCTGGAGGACCAATTTGCAACTTATTAGGTCAATTGGCAACATGATTGGGTATAAAAAGAGCCTCTCAGAGTGGCAGTGTCTCTCAGAAGTCAAGATGGGCAGAGGATCACTTATTCCCCCAATTGCTCCACAAAATAGTGGAGCAATATCAGAAAGGAGTTTCTCAGAGAAAAATTGCAAAGAGTTTGAAGTTATCATCATCAACAGTGCATAATATCATCTAAAGATTCAGAGAATCTGGAACAATCTCTGCGCGTAATGGTCAAGGCCGGAAAACCATACTGGATGCCCGTGATCTTCGGGCCCTTAGACGGCACTGCATCACATACAGGAATGCTACTGTAATGGAAATCACAACATGGGCTCAGGAATACTTCCAGAAAACATTGTCGGTGAACACAATCCACCGTGCCATTCGCCGTTGCTGGCTAAAACTCTATAGGTCACAAAAGAAGCCATATCTAAACATGATCCAGAAGCGCAGGCGTTTTCTCTGGACCAAGGCTTATTTAAAATGTACTGTGGCAAAGTGGAAAACTGTTCTGTGGTCAGACGAATCAAAATTTGAAGTTCGTTTTTGGAAAACTGCGACACCATGTCATCCGGACTAAAGAGGACAAGGACAACCCAAGTTGTTATCAGCGCTCAGTTCAGGAGCCTGCATCTCTGATGGTATGGGGTTGCATGAGTGCGTGTGGGATGGGCAGCTTACACATCTGGAAAGGCACCATCAATGCTGAAAGGTATATCCAAGTTCTAGAACAACATATGCTCCCATCCAGACGTCGTCTCTTCCAGGGAAGACCTTACATTTTCCAACATGACAATGCCAGACCACATACTGCATCAAGTACAACATCATGGCTGTGTAGAAGAAGGATCCGGGTACTGAAATGGCCAGCCTGCAGTCCAGATCTTTCACCCATAGAAAACATTTGGCGCATCATAAAGAGGAAGATGCGACAAAGAAGACCTAAGACAGTTGAGCAACTAGAAGCCTGTATTAGACAAGAACATTCCTATTCCTAAACTTGAGCAACTTGTCTTCTCAGTCCCCAGACATTTGCAGACTTTTATAAAAAGAAGAGGGGATGCCACACAGTGGTAAACATGGCCTGGTCCCAACTTTTTTGAGATGTGTTGATGCCATGAAATTTAAAATCAACTTATTTTTCCCTTAAAATGATACATTTTCTCAGTTTAAACATTTGATATGTCATCTATGTTGTATTCTGAATAAAATATTGAAATTTGAAACTTCCACATCATTGCATTCTGTTTTTATTTACAATTTGTACAGTATCCCAACTTTTTTGGAATCGGGTTTGTATATATGATTAGGTTATGGTATAACTAGCTCAGTATAAAAACAATAGATGCGTATGCAATGTCCCCATTTTGAAAGCTAAGGAAACGCGTGTGTGTGTGTGTTACCCCCAGGTCATATTCCAGCACCTCCATAGATGATGCCATGAAGAAGGTGGAAGAGCCGCCCACTCCTCCTCCTCGACCCCAGAAGACTCACTCCCGCGCCTCCTCTCTTGACCTCAACAAGCTCTTCCAACAGAGCAGTCAAGGTTCACACCCTTCCCAACATTCTTTGAGCTTTTAACTGTATACACATACAGACTTTCATGTACTGAGAATATAAAGTACAGACACTGAGATAAAATAAAATGAATGTAATAAAAGTAAATGTATGCCGATGCGGTATTCGC
The DNA here is from genome assembly GCF_024489055.1 of Chanodichthys erythropterus. NCBI lineage: Eukaryota > Metazoa > Chordata > Actinopteri > Cypriniformes > Xenocyprididae > Chanodichthys > Chanodichthys erythropterus. The sequence continues at coordinate 33,927,845 of NC_090240.1, forward strand.
GTGTTCTAGGGTTGTACTGGCACATTTGACGTTGAAGCACCATTAGCTTTTTGGATGCTTTCACTGCTGTTTTTGCAAATGTAGTGACAGTATTCACAGAGAAAATATTGAAAGTTTATTCTTTAAATGTATGAAGCTGCAGGTTTACACAGTGAGAATAATACGCTACCATACCAATGTTTGAAAAGAAAGAAAAGTATCTGGTTGAAAATCAAGTCTTTGTGGTTGTAGTTGTTAAATAAAGTTCTGGCCCCAGTTGTGAAAACCCACAGTAGATAAGAAAACCCTTAGTCAGTCTTAATCATTTTAAAGACAATATTACTAAAGATTGAGAGGTTTGTTGCAAGATCTGAATGACTCAAATGTGGTGAAGATTTGAGACACATGAACACACATTCTGAATCCAGCGCTATTAAACTGTCTGACTCTGAACCAACTAAATGTTTCAAAGAATACAATATTCATAAAGCATTGTTGCACTAAAGCTATAAACAGAGTCTCATCATTCTGTAAGTGCTCAGTGAGTTTTCATGACATGCAAATGATTAAAAAATCACCTAGTCTTGATTTTTAGTGCATTTTTTAGTGTTGATAAGATTAAGTAAAGACTCTTATACTCAAGGTTACATTTATTTGCTCAAAATGCTAAAATGTAATTTATTCCTGAAAGTTCAAAGGAACAGCATTTATTTGAGATATTTTAAAACATTATAAATGTCTTTACTACCAATTTAATGCATCCTTGCTGAATAGATCTTTTAATTTCTAAAAAAAACTTAACTGACACCAAAATGTTTTCTACAGCAGTGTGTGTGCGATTACTTCTCAATTGTCTGTAAGCTATAGATCATTGCAGTGTGTTCAGTACTGGGTTTGAAGTGATTTATAGTGCTGAATTGTTTTATTTAAATCTTATGCAGAATATTTGTGAACAGTCTTGAAAAAGAACATCACTATAGTAGCATCAGTTTTTCGTATAACTTTCTGAATATCTTCTAGGTGCTAAAGGTGGCTGGTTGCCTCCTCCTCCAGCTCTCCCTCCACGACCACCAGCGACACAGGTGAACTCCTCAGCAAATCCTCATTTAACGTATTTGCTGATGGCAAATCCAGTTTAAAATGTGATCTGTGCTTTTTAAAGGGGCTACATGTAAGAATTTTCATGTATGCAATCGCTTTTTTATTGCCAATGTGTGAACAGCTTATATTCAAAAAAATATTCTGGCTTTTCCAGGCTTAAAATGGGAGAGAATTGTATCCAGTATTTTGAAGTAATGAAAGTATCATGAAAGTAATCAAAACGGCTTCAGGGGGTTAATAAAGGCCTTCTGAAGCAAAGTGATGTGTTTTTGTAGGAAAAATATCCATTATTAACCTTTATTAACTCCCCTGGAGCCATATGGATTACTTTTATGATGGATGGATGTGCTTTTTTTGGGCTTCAGAATATTGGTTACTGTTCACTCCCATTATAAAGCTGGGAAAAGCCAGAAAAGTTTTTAATATAACTCTGATTTGTTTTACTTCCAAGCTAAGAACGAAAAAGAACTTCGCCGAGAGTATATCAGGGCCTTGAATCACGTTCAGTCTGTTGTATGTTACGTGTGCGCGAGTTTCTTGCTGCAGTTCACTTAACAGCCTTTGGTGTCGCTAATAACAAGGGTTTCTGAATTCTACATATAGCCCCTTTAAAACATGCTTGCTGTTTTCTAGCTTGTCATTAGCTGTTTGACCTCCATGTTCCAAAAACCAGCTTGACTGGATTCTTGATGGTAAAAAATGATCAACTTTGGTGTACAGTTCAGTTGATGTGCGGTTTATATCAGCTGTTTTACAGTAATTTTAAACATGGCTCAGATCTGTTTCATTGAATGGATAAATTTTAGTTTGCTTTATAAGATTTGATTATCTTCTGTACTTTACTGTTCTGTGTTACCTAATAACTTGTGTCCTTATTCAATGTCTCAGATCTTCAGCTTCATCCCTGGCTCAGAGAAGAGTTCCCAGAAGGCTGTTCAGCAGCCAAACTTTGCAGATTTCAGCAAGTTTAGTGAGGAGGTGAGTAGGTGTTCACATTGATCCTGCTCTCAAGTGCAGAAACTATTAAAAACACACAATTTATTAACCTCAGATATGAGAATCACTGAACTGGCATTTGAACCAACATTTAACTTCTAATGTGATGTATTTCTGACTGAATATCTGAATATTTAATTAATATTATTTTTTAGAGTAAATTTCATTTTTACAATAGTAAATGAATTGTGTATAGTAAGAATGAGGATATTTTAATTGATTTTTAATTTACCATTTTGGTGACACTTTAAAATAAGTTTCCATTTGTTAACATTAATCTTAGTTAATGTTAATTTCAGCATTTACTAATACATTATTAATTCAAATCAAAAAGTGGTGTCTGTTAATATCATTTAATAACATGATCTAACAATGAACAGTTACAGTGGGTACGAAAAGTATTCAGACCCCCTTAAATGTTTCACTCTTTGTTTTATTGCAGCCATTTGCTAAAATCATAGCTTGTAACCTTGGCCAGATCTGTGCCTTGCCACAATTCTGTCTCTGAACACTTCAGGCAGTTCCTTTGACCTCATGATTCTCATTTGCTCTGACATGCACTGTGAGCTGTAAGGTCTTATATAGACAGGTGTGCGGCTTTCCTAATCAAGTATAATCAAACACAGCTGGACTCAGATGAAGGTGTAGAACCATCTCAAGGGTGATCAGAAGAAATGGACAGCACCTGAGTTAAATATATGAGTGTCACAGCAAAGGGCCTGAATAGGACCATGTGATATTTCAGTTTTTCTTTTTTAATAAATATGCAAAAATGTCAACAATTCTGTGTTTTTCTGTCAATATGGGGTGCTGTGTGTACATTCATGAGGAAGAAAATGAACTTAAATGATTTTAGCAAATGGCTGCAATATAACAAAGAGTGAAAAATGTAAGGGGGTCTGAATACTTTCTGTACCCACTGTAGATATTGTATTAACTAACGTTAACAAAGATGAATGAATTCTGTAACGTAATGGGCGTCGTTGACGTTATTTTATTTATTTCATATACATTATTAATTACTATGATTCATAATATAATGGTATTTTAATTTATATTATGATATTTGGCTCAATCCTTGTTGTAAAATTAAAGACGAGTATTTTTTTCTAGGTGATTTATTCCAAAAAAATAAAAACTATATGCATGGTCTCAGCCATATTTGTTAAAATATTAATATCCTAAAAAATATTTTGCTAAAGGAATATATGTAACCCATTTTTCTAAATATGTGTTCGTTCCATGAACTCAAATCTGTCTATTTAATAAAATAAATAGGCTCATTGAAATGATATATAGTGAAATTCGGCACACACACAGTCTTCCTGCTGTCTGTCATCGTTTCTTTCTCAGTTATTAATTATGTGTCCTCTTTGAAGAGTCTGAACTTCCTCTTTCCAGTGTGTGTGAACACGCCTGCACCTCTTCGCCTGTGTCTCATGCCACTTCTGTGCACACACACTCGCTGCAGTAACCTGATGTGTGTGTTCTCATGTTTCTGTGGCTGCAGGCTGGGAAGAGACGGCAGTTTCCCACAGTTTAATAAGAGTATAAAGCCACAGGAACCCAATGAAAACACACAGACACAGACTCTCATCAGCGTTACACAACCTCGTACGCTCACCGCTGCGGGCCGTTCTTACCTCAGCTTGCATTTCACACACACTGTTTTGACAGCACAGGCACCTGCAAATATCTGTGCTCAAGCCCTGTCCGTGAAAGCTAATACTCATATGAGATATGAAGATATGAGCGTAGACTCTATATGAAGGGATTCTGGCTTGATCAAATACTCATAACTCCGCTGAAGCCTCCAAAGACCTTTAACCGTCTCGTACCGCAAGGGTTCCTTCATCTTTATGGCCTTTTTACCCCTTCATGCTTTTAACTTTTGGCTTCTGTAAAGCAGTGAGAGGGAATGTGATCACTGCGTGAAATTCATTTGTCATAGATGTGGGTTTCTGAGGTCATTATTGGACAGAGAAGCACAGTGTCTTAATCAGGCACGATCTGACATGTACGTTTCCAGAAGCAAGGAAGTCGCTTTTTTTGCATTTTAAAGGCATCATTGTTGCATGACTTATTTTGGGATCATAGTAAATTATTAGTGTTTTAAAAAGTTAACTTTATGATGGCAAACGTAATCTAAATGATTTGGTACATCCCTAAATTACTGTATTCATCTTATATTCAGGGTCTAGACTTCTAGACCCGCAACAATAGTTGGCACCAAATACACGTAAAACGAGTGTGCCAGGAAATATGGTGTGTCCCAGTGTAATGTTTTTCATGTCCACAGGTTGAAGCGACCCCAAAAAAATTATATTTATCCCCTTGAATGTGCATTTTAACAAGGAAACTCAGATTTTACCGGCGGAACTCGGGCTGGTTTTTATTGGGCAGGTTTTGTTGTGAAAACCTGGCAACCCTGATCACGAGCACAAAAAAACAGGGTTACGTTTTTGGGTTAGTTCACCCAAAAATGAAAATAATGTCATTTATTCCTCACCCTCATGTCGTTCTACAGCCGTAAGACCTTCGTTCATCTTCGGAACACAAATTAAGATATTTTTGATGAAATCCGATGGCTCAGTGAGGCCCGCATAGGGAGCAATGACATTTCCTCTCTCAAGATCCATTAATGTACTAAAAACATATTTAAATCAGTTCATGTGAGTTCAGTGGTTCAATATTAATATTATAAAGTGACGAGGATATTTTTGGTGCGCCAAAAAAAACAAAATAACGACTTATTTAGTGATGGCCGATTTCAAAACACTGCTTCAGGAAGCTTCGGAGCGTTATGAATCAGTGTATCGAATCAGCTGTTCGGATCACCAAAGTCACGTGATTTCAGCAGTTTGACACGCGATCTGAATCATGATGCGATACACTGATTCATTTGTGCTCCGAAGCTTCCTTAAGCAGCGTTTTGAAATCGGCCATCACTAAATAAGTCGTCTTTTTTTTTTATTCTCGTCGCTTTATAATATTAATATTGAACCACTGTACTCACGTGAACTGATTTAAATATGTTTTTAGTACATTAATGGATCTTGAGAGAGGAAATGTCATTGCTGGCTATGCAGGCCTCACTGAGCCATCGTATTTCATCAAAAAATATCTTAATTTGTGTTCTGAAGATGAACAAAGGTCTTACGGGTGTGGAACAGCATGAGGGTGAGTAATTAATGACATTATTTTCATTTTTGGGTGAACTAGGGATGTCCAGATCCGATCACGTGATCGGAAATCGGGCCCGATCATGTGGTTTCAGACTCGATCGGAATCGGACATTACCTCCCGATCAGGACTCGGATAATGTATTACGCAACGGTTCTCGGTAAAAAAAATCAAACCGGTTCTCCACTTACGCACTTGCACTGCGGTCCATCTCGAATGAAGACGCATCTATTGGTTAATATGGTTTGTTTAAAATAGCAACGGGGAAAACAGACACAGTTCAGATAATGTATGTTTCAGTCGATGGATGCACAAAACGTTACAACAACGATAATCAGAAAGCGTGGACAAAACAGTCACTCTTTGTAAACTGTTAACTGCGAGTGCCGTCTGCTGTAATGTCCAGTCATTTACGTCGTCATCACCCGGGTGTTGATAGTGCGCGAGCGCAGGTGAGACCAGAAAAGCACACGTTGCTGTCTGTATTTAACAGATAAAACTCATTTAAGCCTTGCTGATTTAAACCTTAAAGAAGAAGACGCGAAAGAGAACTCGCGCGCGCTGTGAGAAGATTTGTGTGCGCTCATCCGAAGCGCGCACACGCTTATTCCAGTCAGCGCGCAAATACCGAGTTCTCTTTCACGTCTTGCGCATCGGCGGACAAATTCATACAAAAATTATGTCAACATGCCCGTCCTAGTGAGTATCCTAGCAAACATAGTCGGTTATGTCTTAAGTGAACGTATATTAGTCGAGAAAGACAGCGCATGTGGAACAGTATAGGTATGTACTGGATCGTGCATGTCTTAAAGGGAAAAAAACTATTCCTGCTGCCTGTATTTAATGTTAAATCAAACAACAAATAACAAAGAAATCACTCACTGCTCTTGACTGAATAGTTTTTGTAACTTCAATAATGATTAATCTTTATTTATTAATTAAACAGTAAAGATAATATGCAGTGATATTTTATATTTGATTACCATTTGAAAACTGTTAGATACCTGAAAAAACCTGAAAAGCACTGTTCCTGGATCTGTTTTTTCGCTCTTCTTTATTCTTTTTTATGTAGGCTATTAAGTATCGGATCGGGACTCGGTATCGGCAGATACTCAAAATCAAATGACTTGGACTCTGACTTGAGGGCAAAAAAACGTGATCGGGACATCCCTAGGGTGAACTAACCCTTTAATTACTCTTCCTCATGTTGTTCCACACCTGTAAGACCTTCATTCATCTTCGGAACACAAATGAAGATATTTTTGATAAAATTTGATGGCTCAGTGAGGCCTGCATTGAGAGCATGTGACTACAGTAGTATAGTACAGTAGTGAAGTGATGAGAATACTTTTTGTGCACCAAAAAAAAAAACCAACAATAACTTTATTCAACAATATCTAGCACTCGTCACTGAACTAAACACTGCTTCATGAAGCTTTATGAATTTTTTGTTTCGAATCAGTGGTTTGGAGCATGTAACAAACAATCTCAAACTGCCAAAGTCACGTGATTTCAGTAAACGAGGCTTCGTTACGTCATAAGTATTTGCAAATATCAATGGCTCATAGGACTTTGGCAGTGCTCCGAACCACTGATTCGAAACAAAAGATTTGTAAAGCTTCGAAGCTTCATGAATAATAAACATAAATCTAAAGAACAATGACATGTTTTTGGAATTATTTTATCTTCAAGTTTATCTATGTATTTTATACATCCAAGATTGTGAGAGAATAATAAATAGGAAATACTTATTTATTTTTATTTTCAATAAAGTAGTATTAAATAATAAAAATAATAATAACGGACTTGTTTTTGAAAATGATTTACCTTCAATTTTCTGTATGTTTATACTTTGAGTATTGTGTCATTAGCTTAACAAACTCCATTAGAATCGATTACGAATCGTGTCTCTTGGCTTGTTGACCGCTATTTCTGTGTCGTCGTTTATCATACTTTGTCACAGTTGCCGTAAATCTACCATCTGTCCTTCGCTATGACATGTTTTCCCTCCTATAAGTTCCAAGTTCTGACAAAGATTTTGCCCGCATCTACCTGTATGATCTGACCTGCTGTCAAATTTTTACCTCTCTCGTATAAAATTGACACATGATCTCATTTTGGTTCTTGACCTGACAGCTTCTGATTAATTGTATCTGGGTTCAGTTTCATATATCATTTGATTTCTTTCTCCTTTGCAGCTTTTTATGTCCCTTGTTAACTAAAGACAACTCAGCAGCCCTGAGCTGATCATTAATGAGTTGAGCTTCAAGAGCTCAGGGCACATGTCATGGAAACACAGTCTCAGAAAACATCCTCCATCAGTTACTTTCCACTCGTTTATGTCTCAGATCTCTGTTTCCTTCAGGGGAAAGCGCTCAGTCTTAATTAAACTCTGAGATATTTCTGAGCAGGAACCGAGAGATTCACGTTTGACCTTGAATCACACCATCTTGTCTTATCATCATCATCATCATCATCATCATCATCATCATCATCATCTCTCCGGAGTGCTGAATAATGAGAGACAGAGTATATTTAAGCAGTATTCAGTATTATGATGTGATATTATTGAAACATTCATGGTTTGTTTCAGTCGCTGTTACAGAAAACACTTTATAATAATTTGTCGACATATTCAGTTCATATGCAGGGCTCGAATTGAGGGGGGATGCAGGGGGATCAGGCCTGGATTTATTTATAAGCTATTGCTTGTTTCTGCATCTTCTTCACCTGTGTTTTGATCAGGAGATTCAGTTCTCTTTCACAAGATGTGTAATAGCGCCCCCTACATTGTAACAGTGAAAACACGGAAAGCCGTATAGTCTCATCTTTGGTGGGGAAGCATTTTCTCATAAAAGACGAGATAACTCATCAATAGCGGGGAAAGAGTTCATTATTATTATTATTATTATTATTTAACTCTAATAGTAAAACACTGTAAGACAATTACTATCTAAATTAACAAAAAGCTCATATCTCTGTATTTTGTCATTTTATTCATAAATCATTACTATTGGTCACCCTTTATGTCTGTCTATGGGTTTTGCAAATATTTAACCAATGAAACATGTTAAAAAGAGCTTGTGACTGAACCTTGTCAAACTGTCAATCAAAGCTCATAACTCCGCCCCGCCTCTACCGTGAATGTAGTGCCGCACGCAGTTTGAAACGTCTCTGCTTGTTTGCAATGCAAATGTAAAAAATAAAAAAATAAAGAACTGGTTCTTTGAATAAGAACAGTGTTTTCTTTACTCTAGAAACATTATATATATATAAAGTCAAACCAACATTTATTCAGACACCTTGAACATTTCATTCAGTAATACAGTTTAAAAAATGGTAATAAAATTATGACAAGATCTCAGAGTTAAACTGTGTCAGAAAAAAAAAATCTTAATTATGTCAGATAACACTTAATCAAAACATGGTCAGGTCAAAGTGTCTGAATAATTTTTGGTTCCAAATTTTTATAAATTTTATCAATGGTAGTCCACTGAATGAAGAATTTTTCTGTAAAATATGTCACAGTTTACTTTATTTTGCTATCCTCACTTACACAACTTAAATAAATGCATGGTTGCAAGTTATAAAGTAGAATTTATTGTTTTAATTAAACCTTTTAAGTTGCAAACATTATTTTGTTGACAATAATGTTGAGCATTACATCAACTTTATATTGTCTGTAATTTAAACTCAAATATCTGCGTTAGTGGCTTTTTTTTTTATTAGGTTGTAGTAACTTAATGAAATTATCTTGATAACTCCGGAAATTAGGTAGTTTCTAGTTCCCAGCATGCTTTACATAAGACTGGATAATGAGAATAAATGTTGAAATTAAGTGTTGATTTATTTGTTTTTAGTGAAGGGAAAGACCTGTTAGTGTTTAATGCTGTTATGTTTTCTGTAATGTTGAAGTTTATGTTTAGACTACATTGACTCTATAAGCAATGACTATGATAATGCCAGCGACAAGAAATATCTTACTTGTTCATTAAATATACATGTTAAATAAGTTGTTAGCATGTGCTATGACAGCTGTTGATTTGAACTGAAATAGATCAGATTCCAGGGCTATAGTAGAGGCTCTGGTAGTTATGCTACAAATTAAGTTCCTCTAACTCAATGTAGCTTGTTGGTTTAACGTAAATTCACTCAAAGTTGTCACAATTTAAAAATTAAATTGGTGCAAACTGTTGCGTTAATTTTTTTGTGGAGCCAACACATTATTGACTCATAACTTGTGTGAAGCTCTTCATCTTGAGATCATCATGAGATTTTGGCCAAATGACAAAAAAAAAAAATGAGCGCCCACGTAGCTACAATAAACTTTATGACTTTTAAGTTGATAAAAATGTAAAAACGGCACCAGTGCAGTTTAACAGTGTTGTGTGTTATGTAAAACTTATAATGGAAATGAAAAATTCTCTACATATGGTAATTAACTAACTTTAAATTACAGCATTTGGCCAATCAGAACTCAATATTGTGACGAGCTGCATGCGCACAAAGTCATGCAAGCTTGTTATTTAGGGTTATTGTTAGGTTTGACAGAAATGTCAAAAAAAAATTTTTTTTTTAATATAATTTAGGTATTGAACAAAAAATAATAATTTTTTATATTTTATATTTTACCTTCGGTTTTCTAGATGTTTTTATAGTTATTAAAATAATATTAAGTTTGGGAGAGAATAATAGTAATATTTATTATTAATTTTATTTTATTTTCAATAAAGTAGTATTGAACAAATATATTGAATAAAAAGTAATATAAATTAAAGTCTAAAAATGTTTTATGAAGTTGTTTTACCTTAAATTTTATGCTTCTGTATTTTTATGCTTTTTGGAGTATTGCATCAGAATCTATTATAAATCATGTCTCCTAAAAGTTATTCATTTATTTAAATATTTTTTAGTTTTAAAAATCTATTATTTATTTATAAAAGAACCTCAAGGCCAGTGCCTTGGTTTCTTTTGTTCTCTCTTTTTCTCCTTGAACTTTGCTCTCCTCTCTGCATTGGATTAGTAAACAGAATTAATTCTCTGTGCTTATTCCTTTATATTTTGTCTTATATTATCATGTGAAATGAATTCACAGCTCATTGCTTTATTCAAACAACAGGTGGCGCTGTTGTTAATGCAGATAACAGTATCCATGTGCTAAACAGCTTTAACTGACCAGTTCAGTATATTTTGACCCTCTCCGACTAACCTTCAGCTCGGTCACATTTTTCCAAGGCTTTGTACTCTTTGTAGGAACACTTGTTTTTATTCAACACTCCTTTGCCCATGTAATGGTCCTTCTCAGTTTTATAGGCGGCGGTGGGCACCGTTACCTTCGCGCGGCTGTATGGTGGTCGTAACTCTTGTGTTTTGTCCCGAGGGTACGGCTGGATGGGTGTAATAACTCGTTGTGTGTCGCAGCAAATCAAATCGTTTATGACTTGCCAGACAAATTTACAGCCTCTCAATCGGCCTGTTTCTGCTATTACTTTTCATTGTGCCATAAAGAACAGATTCCCTGTGCCACAACGACCACAGTCCTGGGCGGCAGGGCCTTTTTAGCCAACGTATTGCATTTTTTTACAAAATGATTGAATGTTTACACAACACTGACAGAGTTTGATAGCGTGGAAATATGGGCGTTCCAGTCTCGCATGATTAAATGAACAGCAGTCATATTTGTGTGAAATACAGCGGCGTAAGTGGGATGTTGTCAGCCAGAGAGGCTTTACTGAGAATGTCAAGATTGATGTTGTGCCCTCAGTGATCCATAAAACGTACACTGTGTCGTATCTGAGCCAGCGTATAGAGAGAGCTGTGTAATTCACTTTAAAGAGCGAGGAAAGAATTTAATGCGGCCTTCACTTCAATGCCTCTACTTTTTCTTTGCCCACATCCTCTGTTTGAGAAACTCAGAAATTGCAGCTTTTGGAAAGAGAGGACTAAGGGAAAATGCAGACTATTATGCCCCTATTATGCTATTTTAAATGTTCCTAATTTTGTTTTGGAGGCTCCTACAACAGGTTTACGTGCATCTAAGGTCAGAAGCACTTTAATTTTCTCATCATATCCATTGCAGCATCAGCTCTTTTCTCACAGTGTCTGAAATGTTTCAATAAATGCCTCCTTTCTGGAAGCCTGCTCTGCTCTGATTGTTCAGATGGCCCAGTCTGTTGTGATAGGGCACACTTGGCTCCTTTGCGGTCAAAAGTGACATTTTTTTCAGGAAAACCAATGTAATTGTTTTGTTTTTTTTTCCAATAATTTTTTTATTAAAGTTTTTATAATTTTGAGGGGATTGTATAATGCTATGCAATATTTATAACATTTTATGAGCTATATTTCCCTATTGAAAATAAAATTTAGCATTTAAAATCCAACTTTTAAGGTAGATGTGGGAGTAAAAAAAGAAAAACTTATGTAATGCCATGGTGTAACCACTAGATTATTATATACCTCTATATAAAAAGGCTTATAAAATCTATAATTGTTTTTAGACATAAATACTTCTTTTTATGAAGTTGTGGATTTGGATTTATACTTAGACATTCTCAAAGACTACTTATTGTCAAGGTTTAGATTTTTTTTATTTTTTTTTGTCTATGTTGACTTGAAGTGTCAGTTTTTGCATTAATTTTACTGCAGTCAAACCTGAACACAGAGGAGGGCATTTTGTTACATTTAACATAAAATAATGGTTTCCATAAAAAATCTAATAAATGTTCTTTTGAACTTTCTATTTATCAACAAATTCTGAAAAAATATCACGGTTTCCACAAAAATATGAAGCAGCACCACTGTTTTAAACTGATAATAATCAGAAATGTTTCTTGAGCAGCAAATCAGCATATTAGAATGATTTCTGAAGGATCATGTGACACTGAAGACTGGAGTAATGATGCTGAAAATTCAGCTTTGATCACAGAAATACATTACATTTTAAAAATATATTAACATAGAAAAGTTTTTTTAAAATTGTAATAATATTTCACAATATTGCTGTTATTACTGTATTTTTGATCAAATAAATCTTGGTGAGCATTAGAGACATGAAAGAATCTCACCAATCCTGTTGTCTTGGTTAATATTACAAATTGCTTTGGAAGCATTGAAACATCGAAAGCCTCCTGATGTCAAACTCCTCATCCTCTTACAGCAGGAGACTGTCGTGACAGGAGCTCTCAGCACTGAAGACCTGGCACCTCCCAAATCGGTAAGAACTGACCCCTTTCCATTAAACGAGCACCTAACACCTCATCTGAGCCCCTTTAAATAGGGGTTCATATCTCACAGATGCTGAGACATGACCATAATGCATCTTCACATGCTGATCTTCAGTGTACTGATGATTAGGGCATGTTTGATGATAGTTTACCCATATGAGAAGTTTCTCTCAAGGTCTACTTCAAACATTTAAACCACTTCCCAGGATTCCACAGTGTTACACCAGGGCCACGCCCCTCAGAAGCCAGTACGAAGAAAACTCCATGCTGATAGCCAGAGTGCCACGCCCCCCTTGGCCACGCCCTACTCTGCTGCCACATTGACCAAATCTACACAGAGGTGCATCTATCTTTTTTTTATTCTTTTTTTCTTTTTAACTAAAAATGAACAAGAATGGCAGTGTTTACAATAGCATAATATAGCTTATTAAAATAATAAAATTAATTAAAAGTAAATAAATAAAGCAAATAAATTAGAAAAAATGCAATAATAATATTATAAAATGTATTAACTGTATAATATAAAATATTAAATATACAACAATGTCAATGTTTACAATAAGTATTGACAATAACTTAACAGATGAAGGATTACTTATACAAATAAAAAATAAAGCAAATATGTAAATGAGAAAAAATAAAAATATAATAATATATTAAATAAATAATAAAATGCATTAAATATACTATAATGACAAAGTTTACTACAATATAACTACAATAACATTTTAGCTTAAAGATTACTTATAATAATTTAAGCAAAAATATAAAAAATACAAAAAAATGTATTACATGTATAATACACAATATATCATATAAATCAATGGCAACGTTTACAATAAGTACTGACAATAACATATTACAGCTTAAAGGTTACTTATAAAATTAAATGAAAAATAATAAAATATGTAAATGAGACATAAAATACAATAATAATAACATAAAATATATCAAATATATAATATAAAATATTTAACGGAATGGCAGTGTAACTATGATATTATTATTGTATTTTTCTTTTCTAATATATATATTTGCTTTTTATATTTTTAAGTAATCTTTAAGGTATAATATGTTCTTGTAATTTGTAATATATATTACATTATATTACATATACATATGTACATATACAGTCAAACCAAAATGTATTCAGGCACCTTGAACATTTCATTCATTAATACAGTTTATTCACTATAGTTTAAAAAAATGGTAATAAAATATGACAAGATCTCAGAGTTAAACTGTGTCATAAAAAAAATAATCTTGATGTCAAATAAGCAAATAAGCAAAACATGGTCAGGTCAAAGTGTCTTTAATCAGTTTTACTGGTAGTCCACTGTATGAATAATTTTTGGGTATAATATGTTACAGTTTATTTTATTTTGCTATCCTCACTTACATAAATGAACTATAGTGTCCTGCACCCACTAGTAAAAATATATGAAAAATATAAAAAAATGTCTGAATAATTTTTGGTTTGACTGTGTATATATATATACACTATTATTATTGTAGTTTCTAATATATGAAGCAAATATTTACATTAGAAACTACAATAATAATAGTAATATCAATTATTAAGTATATAATATTAAATATAAATTCTAAAATGAATACATCAATCTAATCTTACACAATACATCAGGGAACAAACAGCATGGATCAGTGATTTCTAAATGCTAAACAAGTGGGATCATGAATTGAACATAATGAAAAGCTCATCCACACATGCAAACTCCGGTCACGAATATCTGGTGTTGTGTTCAGGCCTCCACCCAAGCAGAAGAGAGAGATCCAGATGGCCATAAGGAAGAACCGAGAAACCAACGCAGTCCTGACACGTCTCAACAGTGAACTGCAGCAACAGCTAAAGGTGCGGCAACCATATCCACACACAGGAATAGTTCTGCTTATTCCAAGCAGCATTAAGAAATAAACGCCGGCCATTGATGCTTAAAATGTTAGCAGTCTCAAATGATGAGATCTGTCTGCTCACACATTAGTTTTAGGTTAGTTTTCTAGTTAGGCAGCACATACTATTTCCAACACCCCAACCCAGACCGATCAGATATCTCTAGTCTTGTATCGAGTGCATGGCGCTTTTATATATATATACACAGACGGCTTGTGTCACCCTGAAGAGTTATTGAGTGACTGGAGATGGTCTAGAGTTGCAGCCCTCAATTTATTCAGAGATCTGCTCAATGAACACACACACACACACACACACACACACACACACACACATACACACACATGCACACAGGCTTTCTGAAAATGCAAGCTTGGACTCCGGCTCAAGCAGTTGTCTTCTTTAAAATAGTGCATCCTACAGCAGCTGTGTGTGTGTGTGTGTGTGTGTGTGTGTGTGTGTGTGTGTGTGTGTGTGTGTGTGTGTGTGTGTGTGTGTGTGTGTGTGTGTGTGTGTGTGTGTGTGTGTGTGTGTGTGTGTGTGTGTTTGAAGTGAAGGTGAGCATCAGAATGTGCTTGGAAATGCATTTTACCACTGACAGTGAGAGCAGAAGTGAAAGAAAGTGAGGGAAATGAAAAGTGAAAGACGCTAGACTCTTGCTCATAAATGCCCATGTGCAGATCAGGTTGCACTGCATTCTGGGGAACAGTTAACCTGCAGACCGCTGCACGATACGTTATGAATCTCACTTTAAGACCCCGATATACTCATGGCAAAGTTTTGTATCGTTCTTCGTTTAGGGGTAAAATCGTTTAGTTCAAAATACGTGAGCAGAGATGTACTGTATTACGAATGGTAGTACGAAGGTGTTTTGAAGCTGGAGTGAACTTTTTATGAGAGTTTGGCAAGCTGTTTCAAACACCCAAAACGAACAAAAGACAAACTTTGTTTTGGCCTGATTTTGTTCAAAATGAAGTCACATCAGTTCGTTCTTCGATTTCGTTTGAAGTATATTGGGGCCTTAAAGGATTAGTTCACTTTCAAATTAGCCCAAGCTTTACTCACCCTCAAGCCATCCTAGGTGTATATGACTTTCTTCTTTCTGATGAACCTTAATCGGAAGAAATATTAATAAATATCCTGACGCATCTGAGCTTTATAATGGCAGTGAGCGGGATCAGTGAGTTTGAGCTGAATAAAGTGCTTTCATCCACATCCATCCATCATAAACGTACTCCACACTGCTCCGGAGGGTTAATAAAGGCCTTCTGAAGTGAAGCGATGCATTTGTGTAAAAAAACTTAAATACGGAAGGCGGTCTGGCAGAAGCTAGATATTTTACTTCATAACTTGTTAAATGTGGATATTTTTTTACACAAACACATTGCTTCGCTTCAGAAGGCCATATTCGATTGGTAATGCATACTGTCATTATAAAGCTTGTATGCGTCAGGATATTTATTAGTATTTCTCCCATTGTTTTCATCAGAAAGGAGAAAGTCATATATACCTAGGATGGCTTGTACGGAAGAGGATTAGGGCCAAGCAATAATAAAAAAAAATGAAACTATCTCGAGATTAAAGTTTTTAAATTTTGAGAAAAAACTTGTTAAATTTCGAGAAAAAAGTCAAGATAAAATGTTGAGAATAAAGTCATTAAATTACGAGAAAAAACTCATTAAATTTCGAGAAAAAAGTCAAGATAAAATGTTGAGAATAAGCTCGTTAAATTATGAGAAAAAAGTAGTTAAATTTCAAGAAAAAAGTCAAGATAAAATGTTGAGAATAAACTTGTTAAATTACGAGAAAAAACTCGTTAAATTACGAGAACAAATTCGATAAATTATGAGAAAAATGTTGTTACATTTCGAGAAAAAAATAGTTAAATTTCTAGAAAAAAGTCGATAAAATGTTGAGAATAAACTCGTTAAATTACGAGAAAAAGTCGTTAAATTACGAGAAAAATGACGTTAAATTTCGAGAAAAAAGTTGAGATAAAATGTTGAGAATAAAGTCATTAAATTACGAGAAAAAAGTCGTTAAATTACAAGAACAAATTTGTTAAATTATGAGAAAAATTTCGTTACATTTCGAGAAAAAAGTCTAGATAAAATGTTGAGAATAAAGTCATTAAATTATGAGAAAAAAGTTGTTAAATTATGTGAACAAATTCGTTAAATTATGACTTTTTTCTCTAAATTTTATGAGTTTTTTCGCATAGTTTAACGAGTTTATTCTCAACATTTTATCTCGACTTTTTTCTCAAAATTTAACGTGTTTTTTCTCGAAATTTAACAACTTTAATCTCAAGATGGTTTTATTTTTTATTTTTTTTTGCTTGGCCCTAATCATCTTCCGTAGGCTTGAGAGTGAGTAAAGCTTGGGCTAATTTTCATTTGAAAGTGAACTAATCCTTTAAGAAAGTATTTGTTTTTTCTCTTAGTTTTGAGAACATTCTTTTTTTATTTAATTTGTACATGTATACAATTAGCATACACTAAATGTATAAATGTAACTATATATTTAAATATATATATGTAAAGCTGCAGTCTGTAACTTTTTTTGGGGGGGTTAAAAATGATCCAAAATCAATTTTTGAGCAAGTACATAACCAAACAGTGTTCAAAACTATCTCCTTGTAATAATGTTTCCTAATCTCTATGGTACTAGTGGGTTTCCACGGGAAATTCAAGCATGCAGCCGTTCGTCTTTGCGTCATTACGTCACGTCTGTAAACATAAAGAAAGAGTCCCAGCTAGTAGGCTATATGGCATGTGAGACGAATCATTTATAGCCTTTTCTCACAGCAGCTGCAATAATTAAACTTATCATTTTGACGGTGCATTGTATGACGTGACAAATTAACATTAGAGATTAGACTGTTCAGAAATTGAAATCTACACACTCTAAAAACTGCTGGGTTAAATATGGACAAAACCAGGGATTGGGTTGTTTTTACCCAGCCATTTTTTTCAACCAATTTTGGATTTATTTTTTTAGCCAGCAATATATTAATATAGTAAAAGGCATGTTTTTGCTCACTCCCAAATAGGGGCAAATTTGTGGGGCATTTTAAGCTGAAACTTGACCAGACCAGAGACTTATATTACATCATGTGAAAGAGGGCATAATAGGTGCCCTTTAACCCAACCTGCTGGGTTTGTCCATATTTTACCCAGCTTGGGTTTTTTTAACCCAGCATTTTTTAGAGTGCAGGTAACGCTAATACATGCTAAAACCACAGTCACACAATTATTTAAGTAAATTTTCAATTACAAAATAGAGTTATTGTAAGCTTGTTTTGCTGTAACAGTTAGACATTATTTAAATATAATTGACAAAATATAATCTTTTTCTTTCAATTGGCTGGAGAAAATAAAGTAGCTGGTGTAGCTGTACAGTACGACAAAATAAGAATATGATGTCCGTGAGGTGAATGCATGGATAGTTGATTCTTATTAAAATATATACTATTTTTTCTAAATAAATAAAAATAAAACACTAAATCAGTTATTTTAAATGCTTCAAGTGAATTTAGGCAATTAAGCGTTATAATGTACCGTGTGAAAAATGGATGTTCATTTTGAAATTTTTGAAATGTAACAATGTTATTAAATTATTAGTGTTTTAAAGATTAACTTTGATTAAAGTGAGCATTAGATGATTGCAAAGGTGGTATACATGTAAAAAGAGAAGAATTGAGCATGCACAATGATATATCCACAATTGCCTATGAATTTCATGGTGGCAATGCATGATGTCTGACACATGTATGTGGTGTCAGATACACTGATACAGCAGAAATCCAACATCTGTATTAGAAGAAGCAGGCAGACCTGTGCAGATATTTGAGAAGATGTTCCTGACGGGTGTCGAATGACATGAGTTGAAGGAGGTTTGACAGTGTGTGTCCATCTGTATTGTTCTAGATACACGATATACGTGACTTTAATAACAAATGAAGACAGGTAGAAATAAATGTGTCTGTGAGTGTCAGACCAGTTGCTTTCATCCTTTCTGTTTGATGTCATCTGAAGGTCATGACCTCAGGTCACTTTGTCTAGCAGTGGCATTCCTCATGTGACAAATGTCTGAGTGCTCACCAACATTTGTCAAATGAGGATCAGCTTGTTAGAGCTCAAGTCATGGATCACTAGTACTGTTGCTCATGCTATTACTCGTATAAAGTTAGCAACCACTCAGGCAGGTTTAGCATGTGCACACACCAAATCAAGTTACTTCGCTCATATAAGCTTTAGGGGATGTGGATATGGATAAAGATCTAGATCAGATCACTTACTTTTGTCTTCAGGTCACAATGATGCTTTATTTAATTATTTATTTATGTATTGATATCATACAGGCCTGAAGGTATGGAAGCTTGTTTCCGCCAAAAATTAAAAAGATAATTGTGACACTTTATCTCAAACTCGCAATTCTGACTTTTTCTTGCAATTCTGACCTTTTTGCTCACAATTCTGACTTCCTCTCAATTCTGACTTTTTTCTCACAATTCTGACTTTTTTTCTTGCAATTCTGACTTTCTGCAATTCTGACGTCTTTTTTTCAGAATTGTGAAACAAACTCGTAATTCAGACTTTTTCTCGCAATTATGACTTTTTTATCGCAATTACGAGTTTATATCTCGCAATTCTGACGTCTTTTTTTCAGAATTGTGAAACAAACTCGCAATTCAGACTTTTTTTCTCGCAATTCTGACTTTTTTCCGCAATTACGAGTTTATATCTCGCAATTCTGACGTCTTTTTTTCAGAATTGTGAAACAAACTCGCAATTCAGACTTTTAATCGCAATTCTGACTTTTTTCTCGCAATTCTGACTTTTTTCTCACAATTCTGACTTTCTCTCAATTCTGACTTTTTTCTCACAATTCTGACTTTTTTCTCACAATTCTGACTTTTTTTCTTGCAATTCTGACTTTCTGCAATTCTGACGTCTTTTTTTCAGAATTGTGAAACAAACTCGCAATTCAGACTTTTTTTCTCGCAATTATGACTTTTTTATCGCAATTACGAGTTTATATCTCGCAATTCTGACGTCTTTTTTTCAGATTTGTGAAACAAACTCGCAATTCAGACTTTTTTTCTC
>NC_090240.1:33952346-33982346 GCF_024489055.1 Chanodichthys erythropterus
AACATTTATTTCAAAGAAAGTCCACACAGGCTCACTTTTCAGGCAAAAATACTCAGTTCTAACAATAGTTCTAGACAAAAATGTGTGAAACACTAATTCATTAAAAGACATTGAGCAAAAATGATGAGAAAGCAGTTGCTTTGATGCTCTGCTGTTAATATGCAGTGACAGTTTGACATTTTGAAGTGTGAATCGAGCATCTAAATACTTAAACTGCCTTTTTTCTGAATCGCTCATTCATATTTAACATCTGAGCATGCAGAACGCCCAGCCCCCAGAGCAAACAATCGCATCAGTACGGACGGATTTAGGTCACGTGAGGGTTTTTTACTCCTTTCTGACAGATTACAAATCCATGAACAGCCTTAAATGAGTTCAAATCCAGTTCAACAACAGCTCTGTTTCTCTTTCTAGCTCTGTTCTCTGTTTTCCTCCAGTAATAATGAATTAAAAATGTAAAACTGAATGAGTTTTCCCGCGGTCAGGACTCCGGGTTAAGTGTCTCGAGCAGTTGGAGTCACAGATGAGACGGAGAGACGTATATTTAGACAAACATACACGCATTAATAGACGTATATATAGAAACACACTCACTTGTGGCAGCTGTGCTGCTTTCACAAAGACACAAGCATTGTAGAGGTCAGAGGTCAAACGACTGAGGCTCCCACTCTCTCCACGTACCCAGAATAACCTGCGGCTCAGTCGTCGTGTTCCTCTCTCATGTCAGTTCTGCTCAAGTTCACACAGGTGTAGTTCACCGCATGAACTACTACATGAACATGCTCAGTAACAGTTCACAACATGATACTTTTGTCATCCTTTTCTCTGTTTCTTTTTTATGCACTTTGCTTTGATATTTTGTACATATCTAAATTATTTAACTTTTGGTTGCTGTTTGATGCCATTGTAGAACATTAATGCTAATACTTTACAATACAGTTTGATTGATCAACATGCATTGTATCATGAACTAATAACAATTTGTTACAACATTTATTATTCTAGGTTAATGCTAATTCATAAGTATGCTTATGTACATATTATATAGTTGTATGTTTGTATGCATTTATTTTTGTATGCAGGTATTACTAATTAATGCATACATACATAAATGCATACAAAAATTAATGAAACAAAATAAATACATAAAACAAATACATATACACAAATTATTTAATTTCTTTTTTTGTGTATGTATTTATTTTTGTTTGATGTATTTTGTTTCATTCATTTATTATGTTATATTCATTTATTATATTTTATTTATTAATTTTGGGTAATGTTCATTTATAAATATGCTATTGTTCATTGTTATTTCACAGTTGTATTATTTATTTATTAATATATTTATATTTTGAAACAATATTTATTATGTTTTATTAATATAGGGTAATTTTCATTTATAAATATATTTATAATTTATTAATATATTTTTATTGTATTAATAAAATATTCTATGTTTTTTTTATTTATTAATGTAGTGTAATGTTTTTTTATAAATATTCTTTTAGGTATACAGTTCAATTTATTATTAATTCATTTATAATTCACATTTATTTAATTATTATTATTATACTTTATTAATATAAGATGTATTTATTTTCATAATAAAATATTGCTTTTATTGTTATTTATTAAAAGTAATATATATATATATAGAGAGAGAGAGAGAGAGAGAGAGAGAGAGAGAGAGAGAGAGAGAGGCTGATGAGAAAATGGGAAGTTTTAAGAAAGTAGAATGTTTTGTCACCTTATTATATTTTATACACCTGCAGCTCTCAGTTCTCTGCTCACACTGATCAGGCAGGAACTGAAATTAAGCAGAGTAAAATTCAGAGTGGATCAATTTATTGTTAAATCAGCACTGTATTTTTAGCATTTTAATTCAGTTAGATTATTATAAATAATACTGGAAGCTTGTTGGCCCCGCACTCTGATTGCGAACCATGACCTGCATCCAAACATAAAAAGTATCTTCTCTGTAAAGTTCTGAGCATGAGAGACTCCTGTGATGATCTGCCACTAGAGGGATCTGATGACACTGAGTGATCCAGCTGCTGCTGCGGGAGACCTTCTGATGATATGAGTCCATGAAACACATCAGTCTGATTATTGATTTTCTACCCAATCATGCAGCCACGACCCTGCAGTGTGTGTGTGTGTGTGTTTGCAGCGATGGCAGTTCTGTGTGAGTACTCTAGTGTCCGCGGCGCAGTAGGAAGGGCTTTAGGGACGCGAGCTCTTCTGTTCTTATCAGGCTTTAGTGAAATCCTCACTCAGCAAATGTGAATGAGACACTCTCAGTGACGCGTCCCCACAGGAATCTCTCTCTCTCACACACACACACACACTAGCCTGCATGGAACTAAAGTGTGGAAACACATTACCGATGAGAAGAAGAACATTTGTCCACTAAAAGGTCAGTTATTGTTTGTGGATTATTAAACAAGATAATATTTACCATACGTATCAAGCTCTGTTCTATATTAAAAAACAGGGCAAGCTGCTGTCACAAGGGATAACAGTGTAAAGTTTAATACATGTCAAGTCAAGGTTTGCTTTATATGTTGTAATGTTACACAGTTAATTATAGTTTCTGTGAGCCAAAACAATGGGTTGATATTTTTGTTTCCTTTTCCATTTTTGCTTTCTTTTGCATCTTATTAGTTTATTGGTTCATTGAATTTATCTGAAAACTCATTAAAAAGCACATAATTTAGGCCAGACTAAAGCAGTGGATCCAGCAGTTACTGTTTCGTCTAGTGTTTGGGCAAAATGAAAACATGCATTGAAGAAAATTACAAAATTAAATCTAGAACTTTAACCAAAACTTTTTTTAACATCATATTAAAATGTATTAAGTAAAATTAAATGTAATAAAATAAAATAAATAAAAAAAAAAAATAAAAAAAAAAATATATATATATATATATATATATATATATATATATATATATATATATATATATATATATATATATATATATATATATATAGCGCTTAAATAAAAAGAATGAAAAATAAAATAAAAAATAAAATAAAAATATTAAAAACAACTAATAAAAATGACAAGCACAAACAATTTTTTCACAAAAAATGTAAACTAAATTTAAAATAAAAACTGATAATATTAATAAATACTACATTAGTAAGTAAATAAAACTAAAGTAACTTTTTAAAAAAATATTTTAAAATATTTATCATTGATATTTTATTAAAATATGAGGGATGAAAAAAGTTAAAGACCTCTTATTTAATATTTCCCTACACATAAAGTGACTGAAAACATCTGTCTGTCTCATGAATGGAAGGCTGTTGCTCCGGATCCAGCTCCACTCCGCTCCTGGTTTTCACGGCGACTTTCCTTAAAAGCATTCGGAGTTTAAAGCGCAGAAAAACACACCAGTGAGTGGAAGAGGGATCAGAGCGGCAGAGGCGGATCTCAGTGCGGTTCAGTGCGTGTGTGTCCGGAGCGAACGAGCGGAGGATGGAGGACGAGCCGCGAGAGACCCTGGACTAACGGAGGAGGAGGTGGAGGAGGAGGAAGGGGTCTTGCTTTTTACATGGAACCTGTTTGTGTTTTCCTCCAGAGGTGGATTTTATACTGAAACACTACATGACAAAATGCCATTTGCCAAGCGGATCGTGGAGCCCCAGTGGCTGTGCAGACGCGCGGACGCGGACGAGGAGGCTCTCCTGCTCCAGGACCTGTGCGCCTTCAGTAATGTGGCTCTGTCCCGGACCCTGCGCCAGCTGTCGGATCTGGCCAAACACGCCTGCTCGCTCTTCCAGGAGCTGGAGCACGAGCTGCTCACCACGAACCGGCGCGTCTGCGCGCTCCGGGAGAAGATGAGCAGGATCCAGGAGACCACCGGTGCGCTCGACCCCAAGCAGGAGGCAGTGCGTGAGTACCCCATTTCAAGAGTGTCTTTTTGTTATCCAAACAGTTGATGTTCTCAAGGTTTGGTCTTTCTGTTGCACTTGCGATCTCACCAGTCCAGATGTTTCACCACTCAGGTACATCAGAAAACAGCCTGAAAGTGTTATGTAATAATGCAAATATTTGTTTACTTTTGCGCGCTCTTGTCTCCGCTCTAGCGCGCGTGGCTGGAGTGCTCTAGTGTGCTGGTGACGAACCCAGTATGAAGTGATTCATATCCACACTGAAGCTTGATCAAACACTTGTAACCTCAGGTTACTTTAAAGGGAACGTGTTTTAAGTGAGCTCCCTGCTTAAGAGGGCGTTATCTTGATCGAGCAGGTTTGTGGAGCATGATATCGTTGGATGAAATCACAGCTCGAGTCTTCTTGTCAGCAGGGTTGTGAGTCACTTTGGAGAATGCAGTGAGAGTCGTTGGTTTATCCAGGGCTGTGCTCCTCACTCCTCATGTCATTGGGAAAATCTGATTCTTGTTACTGAGAACATCGTTTCCGTGTTGCATAAGAACAGATTCTGTCATTCATACATGTGAAAGTGAAACAAGCCTCTCTGCTGTGCGCGCGCGGGGGTTTCTGCTGCAGTTAAACTTAGTTTATGTGGAAGGCTATAATTAGTTTAGTAGGTTTAGATTGTTTTGTGATTTGCATCATGTGTAATGCACTCCAAATGGACCTGCAAGAGTGAAAGAAGTTTTTTTTTTTTTTTTTTCTGTTTTGAGTGTGTTTTGGAATCTTTGTCACTTTTTATCATGATCATTTTTTTTAATAATAATAATAATTTATATTATTATATTATATATTTTATTGTTTAATATTGATTAAATAATAATAATAATATAAACATTTTTGGAATCTTTAAACATTTTGGATTTTTTACATCATGATGTTTTTTAAATAATAATAATACTAATAATTTGTGTTGTTTTATATTTTTATTTTTTTTAATTGTATTGATATTTTATTGTTTAATATTTATTAAATAATAATATAAATATTTTTGGAATCTTTGGATTTGGATTTTTTTTTACATCATGACAGGTTTTTTTTTAATAATAATAATAATAATAATAATAATAATAATGTTTATATATATATATATATATATATATATATATAATATATAATATAATGTGTGTGTATAAATATGTGTGTATATATATATATATATATATATATATATATTTTTTTTTTTTTTTTTTATTGTATTGATGCTTTATTGCTTAATATTTATTAAATAATAATAATAATAATAATAAATTGTATTGTTTTATATTTTTTATATTTTTTTATTTTAAATTTAATTGTATTGATATGGTATTGTTTAATATTTATAAAAATAATTATTATTATTATGATTTTATTAAATATTTTACAACAAAACAAAAATATATAAAATAAAACAGTAACATAAATGAGATATTATAATAATAATAATAATAATAATTATAATAATTTAATGTATTATTTGTATTCTTTTATCTGTATTTATTGTTTAATATTTATTTAAAATATTTTCTAAAATAATACATTTTTTTTTAAATATTAATACAATGTTAAACAATAACAATAAATAAAATAATACAAAATATAAAACATAATAAAATAAAATATATATTGTTGTTGTTGTCGTCATTGTGATCAAAATATTCGTTGTTGTTGAAAAATCCATAATGTTCTCTTTAAGAGACAACTGGACTTAATACAGTAGCATGTATGATATTATATATACATATATATATATATATATATATATATATATATATATATACATTATTAATAAAAACACATGTCCACTATAATGCACAGGAGAGAATCAGAGCTGTGAGATTCTGTAAAACTCTGAAAATGTACATGGAAGCTTGTTTCTGCCACTCAATTAAAAATAAAAAAGGTAATTGTGACTTTTTATCTCACAATTCTGACTTATTTTCTCTGAATTGCAAAGATATAAACTCCCAATAAAGTCAGAATTGCGTGATATGTCAGAATTCTGAGGTAAAAAGTTGCAATTACCTATTTTATTTTTTATTCAGTGGCGGAAACAAGCTTCCATAAGACTGTGAGGAGTTCAGCAGAGAGTCTGGATGTTGGTTATAGCAGAAGACCCGTTACAGGACATTTAGTCTCCTCTTCTGTCTGAATCTCCTGATCTTCAGGCTCATTTTGGGAGTGTGTGGTGTTTATGTAATAACACCAAGCCCGGCGTGTCCTTCCAGCGCTCCGTCCGTTCCTGTCCTGTCTTTCTTTAGCCTCTAATAGTTTGTTTTACTCTGGGAGGTCCCATTCAAACACGTTCCTCATGTGTGTGACTGCTTTAGGGGTCGAGGAGGAGGTCTGAGAAGATCCTGAGCAAAGTTCAGAACACATTCACTTTTGTAATCCAGGTCCCTATAGACAATCCATGAGGCTGAAGTCTATAAGTGTGTGTGTGTTTTCAGCCTCGTTCCTGTTTAACCTGTCGTTTAGGGGTCAAAGGTCACTAATGCACCTTGTCCGGCTCTAGTCAGCAATACCTGTGGGTCATTTCGGCTCAGACAGACAGATTTCGTCGTTAATCAAATAGATTGGGATCTTTTGTTTGTGTCTGCTGAAACATGACATCATAATTATGGTAATACGTCAAACTGAGCCCATAAACTTTTTCTTTTTCATTTTAAGAGTCTAAAAAGTGTACGAAATAACTGTTTATGTTTTGCTGGCCACAGACTCAGACATCTGTCTGTGTGGATAAAGCTTCATGCAAAAGGCAAAATTTGTTGCCAATGCCATTTTAAAGAAAAAAATAATATTTTCAGACATATTTGTCATGCGTTGTAAATTTTTTCTGCCATCGAAAATGTGATCAAATATTACAAAAATATTTTACTGTGAATTACTAGAAATATTCAGTACTAATTAGTAATTTAATAGTTAATTAGTAATATTTATTTTATTATATTTAGTAATTTTTGTCCATTTTTCTCTGCCATCAAAAATATAAAATATTTTTAAAATATTTAAAAATATTATACTGTGAATTATTACAAGTATTCAGCAATAATTAGTAATTTAATAGTTCATTAGTAATATTTCTTATTTTATTTTATTTAGTAATTTTTGTCCAGTTTTTCTGCCATTGAAAATGTGATCAAATATTTTAAAAAATATTAAAAATATTTTACTGTGAATTATTACAAATATTCAGTACTAATTAGTAATTTATTAGCTCATTAGTAATATTTATTTTTTGTTTTATTTAGCACTTTTTGTCCATTTTTTTCTGCCATTAAAAAAATATAAAATATTTTTAAAATATTAAAAAATATTTTACTGTGAATTGTTACAAGTATTCAGCAGTAATTAGTAATTTAATAGTTCATTAGTAATATTTCTTATTTTATTTAGTAATTTTTATATTTTTATTCAGTAGGCCTATGTAGTATATAATGTTATTATTATTATTATTATTATTATCATTTTATAGCCATATTCATATACAATCACAAAATTTTGGCCAAACTGTTCAGTCCTACATATGTGGATTTTTTTTTTTTATCACTATCTTTATCAGAAAAATCTAAGATTTTATTAGAAAAATTGGGGATATTTTTTTTTTTTTTAATATTATGTAGAATAAAGCTGGAGTTTGATCATTTTACACAAATTTGTCAACATTTTTTAAAGCTTAACACTCAACACTGACTGCATTATGGCAGCGAGTTTTATATCGGCAGTCGCCACTCATATTTTCTTCAGGACATGTAAAAATGATTTCTGAGCGAACAGCTGGTGTTGTGAGTATGATGTTGGTTTCTCCTATCAGAGGAACTTTTGAAGTCTGTGTTATTGTTGTGGTAATGATAGATATTGAATAGATTTGTGGACACCCTCCCCCAGCACCCTAATTACCCTCCATCATCCCTTTCAGAGTGATTGTCTCTTGTGCGCTTTAACAACAGAGCAGCTAATATGAATCTGAATTAGTGCAAATGTGTGTGTGTGTGTGTGTGTGTGTGTGTGTGTGTGTGTGTGTGTGTGTGTGTGTGTGGGTTGGGGGGGCTTTGGAAGGGTCAGTGGTACCATTCAGATTCAGCATGGCCACATTAGGATCTGTTTACGTTGCTTGTGCTCCACATGGAATTCTCTCTCTCTCTCTGTGTGTGTGTGTGTGTGTGTGAATGCGTGTGTGTGTGTGTGTGTGTGTGTGTGTGTGTGTGTGTGATATCAGGCATGATGCTGACACAATTAGGTCAAACACTGTAAACAGTGTTTTGCACATGCTCCCTAAGCCACATCCCTGTTCAACACTCTCTCTCACATAAACATGCCCTCAAATTTTATTCATGTATTGTCTAAATGCTAATAATAGTCTTAATATTGTCAAAATGGTTAAAGATAACATGAAACAACAGAGAAGAGGAAGAGTTGTTGTAGTAGAGTGTTGTTGTCATGCTGTCATTTTACGCCGGACTGCTTCACAAACGAGGATCAATTCAACACAAAAGATGAACATGACGACACATGCTAGTGGATGAGTTGAATCAACTCCACAGCAACTACATAAATTTATCCACGAACCATTCAGAAACGTCATTCTAAATGTTGTAACTTCTCTCCATCAGTGTCGACTCCGGTTTGAACAATGTAAGGCTGAACACCGTTACTGACAATCCTCATTTCGGCTGCGTGAGATTCTCCAGCTTTGTTGTTGTTGAGCTGTTAAAGCTCCGCCCTCTTCTGGAAAGGGGGCCGGGAGCAGCAACTCATTTGCATTTAAAGGGACACACACAAAAATGGCGTGTTTGACAAGCTATAATAATTTTTATGCCTCACGGAGCCATTGGATTTCAACTAAAATATCTTAATTTGTGTTCTGAAGATTAACAAAGGTTTTACGGGTGTGGAACGGCATGAGGGTGAGTCATACATGACAGAATTTAATTTAAAGAAGTAGGATATGATTTAATTTTGTTGATATTATTCTGTCATTTGAGAGGTGGAGGACATTTTGAAGAATTTAGATGTGTTTCTACCACAGGAACTTTCCCTAGGGACTTTGGGGTGGAGCTCTGTGTGTTTCGACCTCAGGAACCAGGATCTAAATGAAGTTGCGGGTAAAAATTTCCCTCTCAGAAAGTCCCTGCTCACGAGGTTGTACTTTTTCAAAGTTCAGGACTTGGGCACTGAACATGCTGATTGGTTGAGTTCACACAGTATTTTATTTTTAAAAGTCTATTTGGGTACATGCAGAAAGAGTTGTTTTCTATTTGAATCAACAACAGAGTTTAAAAAATACGATAGATGGACCGACAACAAGGTTCAGGCTTTATTAAGCTTATATACAGAGGACGAAATCCAGCGGGAACAGGAAAGTCACGTACAGTCCTACATCACTGGACTAATCTTCACGGTACTTTAGACCATGATAGAAACACAGACAGCAACAGGTCTGGGTGAAAAAAGTTCCTTGGAAAAATTGTTCCGAGTAATTTCGATGGAAACAACGCTTTTGACAAACATTTACACACACAGATGTTTTATGGTGACTTTCCATAGACATAATGATTTTTATACTGCACAAACTGTATATAAATGTATAAAAATGTCCCCACAAGGACAAAGATTTCAGATATTGCCATCTCTGTGGGGATATTTTGTCCACATAACATAGGGTTTACCTGAACCACACATACACACACACGGTTATGAAGAAAACGTCGGATCGTCTTTTTGGCTCCTAATGCCACAGAGCTGGTGAAATACACTTTTTTTTTTGGATAAATGGGTTGGCCATAGAAAATATTATTAACCTGATATCAAATCATTAGAAGTCGATGTAATGTCCTCACTAATATAGTGAAACAAACGTGTGTGTGAGAGTGTGTGTGTTTGTTAACGTAACAGGAGGACGCATGACTGTGAGGCAGTGAAGTGTGTCTGGCTCTTTCAGATTAGCATTTCCGTGGTAACGGGACAAAAACTGTGAATGAGGCGGGTCATCCATGACTGTTCCCTTCTCAGTTCACTAAAACCTCCTCAGGACAGCTGAATCTCATCATTTCCATTTGAGGGCTGGCTGTTAATAGGGTGCATGACTTTAACCCTCACGTCCTGTTTGCGGTCTGCACTGCACTTCATAATCTGATTATAGTATATTTTATAAAATGATTTTTTATATATATATATATATATATATATATATATATATATATATATATATATATATATATATATATATATATATATATATATATATATATATATATATATATATATATATATATATATATATATATAAAATGATCTTTTCATTATTATTTAATATTATAGTAGTTTTATATATTATTAATATTATTTCTGCACACCCTTGCTGACATATGCAGGAAAGAAACTTTTTTTTTTTTTTTTTACTCATTTTGGCTATTTTTTTAAATAATTTTAAAATTATTTATTTCAAAATCTATTTTATTTTATTTTGCTAAACATATATAATACATATATATAATATTTATATTATATATTAAATGATATTTGTATTATTTATTACGTGTAATAAATTATAATATAACATGTTTTTATTATTATAATTTATTTATTTTTTATTATTACTTATTATAATAAATAATAATATAACATGTTATTATTATTATTTACAGAATTAAATAAATGTTAATAATCATAAAATACAGTATCATAATTATTTTAATATAATTTTTTACATGTCTTTTTTGAGACCTCACACAGAAGTTAAGTCAATCCCGACGGGACATGAGGGTTAAACCTGGAATGTCTCCTCGCTGTCAGACTCGTTCCTCTCTGGTCTCACTTTGTCCTGTCATTTCAGGCCTTCTGGGTGGTTTATTTTGAAAAGGTATGTCAATAATTCAGGAAGCACACCATCTCTTTCTCACACACATGTTTAAACTCCATGATTCCCAAGGAATGTCTGTTTTCTCTGATCAGAGCCAGTGCTGGGAGTATTGAGTTACCCTGAGTCACAGAAATATTAATACTGCTTATAATACTGCTTTGAAAGTAGGATGCAGATATAGTATATTCAGTAAGAAGCGTGCTAGTATTCCATTCCCAATATATCCTACGTTTGTCACCACAGTAAAGGACTATTATAGATGCACAGAAGAGGCCTCGGGATCACACGCGGTTGGCCGTGAGCCACGTTCCAGTCCTGCCTGTCATGTTTGTGTATTTCTTTCCAGTAAAGTTTAATGGTTTGTTGAGTTTGGGAAGTTCTAAGGAAAACCTGTTCTAGGAAAAGAGTATGTTACACTTCCACAGTGTCTATAGTTCCTCGCTGAGGACACTGACTCGCGCTCGAGCGGCAGCGCTGTGGCCGTTGGGATGTTTTCTAGCAGTGAGGGTTCTCAGTGAGTCTGTATTACTGGACACTGAGCTCTGGACCTCTTTCAGCGTGTTAGTGTTGAAGTGTTGTGTGTGTGTGTGTGTGTGTGTGTGTGTGTGTGTGTGTGTGTGTGTGTGTGTGTGTGTGTGTGTGTGTGTGTGTGTGTGTGTGTGTGTGTGTGTGTGTGTGTGTGTGTGTGTGTGTGTGTGTGTGTGTGTGTGTGTGTGTGTGTGTGCGTGCGTACAGGTGAATGATTTGAGTCTTTGTGAGACGCTTTGATATCGAGATGGACAGGGCGTGTCCAAAATATGACACGGCGGATTATTTTTGAGATGGGTGTGAGCTGCTGCTGTCTCACTATCTATCTATCTATCTATCTATCTATCTATCTATCTATCTATCTATCTATCTATCTATCTATCTATCTATCTATCTATCTATCTATCTATCTATCTATCTATCTATCTATCTATCTATCTATCTATCTATGAGTATCTGTCTAAACGACTGTCTATCTATCTATCTATCTATCTATCTATCTATCTATCTATCTATCTATCTATCTATCTATCTATCTATCTATCTATCTATCTATCTATCTATCTATCTATCTATCTATCTGTCTGTCTGTCTGTCTGTCTGTCTATCTATCTATCTATCTATCTATCTATCTATCTATCTATCTATCTATCTATCTATCTATCTATCTATCTATCTATCTATGAGTATCTGTCTAAACGACTGTCTATCTATCTATCTATCTATCTATCTATCTATCTATCTATCTATCTATCTATCTATCTATCTATCTATCTATCTATCTATCTATCTATCTATCTATCTATCTATCTATCTATCTATCTATCTATCTATCTATCTATCTATCTATCTATCTATCTATCTATCTATGAGTATCTGTCTAAACGACTGTCTATCTGTCTATCTATCTATCTATCTATCTATCTATCTATCTATCTATCTATCTATCTATCTATCTATGAGTATCTGTCTAAACGACTGTCTATCTATCTATCTATCTATCTATCTATCTATCTATCTATCTATCTATCTATCTATCTATGAGTATCTGTCTAAACGACTGTCTATCTATCTATCTATCTATCTATCTATCTATCTATGAGTATCTGTCTAAACGACTGTCTATCTATCTATCTATCTATCTATCTATCTATCTATCTATCTATCTATCTATCTATCTATCTATCTATCTATCTATCTATCTATCTATCTATCTATCTATGAGTATCTGTCTAAACGACTGTCTATCTATCTATCTATCTATCTATCTATCTATGAGTATCTGTCTAAACGACTGTCTATCTATCTATCTATCTATCTATCTATCTATCTATGAGTATCTGTCTAAACGACTGTCTATCTGTCTATCTGTCTATCTATCTATCTATCTATCTATCTATCTATCTATCTATCTATCTATCTATCTATCTATCTATCTATCTATGAGTATCTGTCTAAACGACTGTCTATCTATCTATCTATCTATCTATCTATCTATCTATGAGTATCTGTCTAAACGACTGTCTATCTATCTATCTATCTATCTATCTATCTATCTATCTATCTATCTATCTATCTATCTATCTATCTATCTATCTATCTATCTATCTATCTGTATATCTGTCTATCTGTCTATCTGTCTATCTATCTATCTATCTATGAGTATCTGTCTAAACGACTGTCTATCTATCTATCTATCTATCTATCTATCTATCTATCTGTCTATCTGTCTATCTGTCTATCTATCTATCTATCTATCTATCTGTCTATCTGTCTATCTGTCTATCTATCTATCTATCTATCTATCTATCTATCTGTCTATCTGTCTATCTATCTATCTATCTATCTATCTATCTATCTATCTATCTATCTATCTATCTATCTATCTATCTATCTATGAGTATCTGTCTAAACGACTGTCTATCTATCTATCTATCTATCTATCTATCTATCTATCTATCTATCTATCTATCTATCTATCTATCTATCTATCTATCTATCTATCTATCTATCTATCTATCTATCTATCTATCTATCTATATATTTATCTGAGTATCTATCTAAAAGACTGTCTATCTATCTAACTATCTATCTATCTATCTATCTAACTATATATCTATCTATCTATCTATCTATCTATCTATCTATCTATCTATCTATCTGAGTATCTATCTATCTATCTATCTATCTATCTATCTATCTATCTATCTATCTATCTATCTATCTATCTATCTATCTATCTATCTATCTATCTATCTATCTATCTATCTATCTATCTATCTATCTATCTATCTATCTATCTATCTATATATTTATCTGAGTATCTATCTATCTATCTATCTATCTATCTATGAGTATCTGTCTAAATGACTGTCTATCTATCTATCTATCTATCTATCTATCTATCTATCTATCTATCTATCTATCTATCTATCTATCTATCTATCTATCTATCTATCTATCTATCTATCTATCTATATATTTATCTGATTATCTATCTATCTATCTATCTATCTATCTATCTATCTATCTATCTATCTATGAGTATCTGTCTAAACGACTGTCTATCTATCTGACTATCTATCTATCTATCTATCTATCTATCTATCTATCTATCTATCTATCTATCTATCTATCTATCTATCTATCTATCTATATATTTATCTGAGTATCTATCTATCTATCTATCTATCTATCTATGAGTATCTGTCTAAACGACTGTCTATCTATCTGACTGACTATCTATCTATCTATCTATCTATCTATCTATCTATCTATCTATCTATCTATCTATCTATCTATCTATCTATCTATCTATCTATCTATCTATCTATCTATCTATCTATCTATCTATCTATCTATCTATCCTCATCTCCTTTAGATTGAGATAATACATTGAATCGTGGTGCTAACGCTTTCCACTTTACCTTTCAATAAAATAGCAAAAAAAGATGTTTTCATTGAAAAATAGATATATTATATATTAATAAAACCTGAAGTGCTCATATATTATATAAATAAATCCTGAATTTCATTCCCTACTGCAATCACCTTTCTGTGCTTTTGCATTGAAGTCTCAGACACGAGCAAATCCCTGCTGTGCTTCAGTGTGTTTTTCACCTCAGATTTGTTGCATTATATATGATGGCGTGGGGCAGAAGCATGTGGTGGTTTAATGCAGCTCTTATGTAGGGTGTGACCGGAGACTCCACATGTATTATGCATCGCACGCTTCCTTACGCTCCGCACGAGTTTCCCCGATCTCACACGCACCGGTTGCACTGTTTTTTTGGGAGGGCTGAATCGCCTGATGGGGAAGAATGACAACAAACACCTTGTCCGTTTGCATCACTCTGTTCTCATCCAGCTGTTATTGGTCCTCGGCTGTTTTCAAGAGGTGGAGGGCAGGAGGCAGCGTCTCTGTGTTGTCACGCGTCTCCGGGCTAACAAGCTAAACAGGGAACGCAGCGAGCGCATTTGTTATGCAACATTTAGAGTAGGCCAGCAGGCTGCAGACAACTTTCTCTCTCTCTCTCTCTTCCTCACGCTCTACCGCAAAGTCTGCATAGTAACAGCCCAGAGGTGAAACGCGTCTAACCTTCCCATTGAGGACTCATTCACAGTATATTCCTTCTACACCTCGTCTTTTTCTTAACTTGCATACATAAAGTCTCTGGTTTTGACAGAGTGTTACTCTGTACTCATGATGCACCATTCCCATAGAAGTCAATTTGCAACCCTCAATAAGAAGCTCTATTAAACAGCACTACAATTTGACTCTATCCAGACGCAACAATGTTATCAAGCCTCTCAGCATGCAATATCAACTCAGAACTCATTCTCTCGGTGACTTTATCTCTCTGTTAAAAGCCTCATGCAGGCCTGGATGACTGTGAGCTGATAAAATATGGTTGTTAATTATAGCTGGAAATCAAAGACCCGTCTCTTTTATGAGTATGAGTATGTGTCTGCAGACAGGCCTGATGCACCGATGCTGGTTTTTTCGTGCACGTCTCTCAGGGCTGAGGTCATACGCCTCCAGCTAAAAACAGGTGTCAAAAAGACACTTCATGTCTGCTGCAGGAAGAATTATGCTTCTGAAAATTAGTACGTCTTGTTTTCCCTTAGTTGTTTTAATTGCACTGAAATTAAGTGCTGAAATGAATCCAGGTAGTATTTTTTCAAAGTTTCTTTGGTAGGAGATGAATCATAGATTGGCGGTTCCTGGCTTTGTCTCACACTCTAGGGTGAACCCAAAGTCATCGGCGGTCTCCGGTTGGATGGTTTTGGTCTTTTAAGGGAAGCGTCTGTCTGTTTGATGTGGTTTTAGTGGGTTGTTCAGTCATATCAAGAGTTTTAAATCCAGCTGACTTACAGGAAAACACTTTTTGCACCTCAGGGAGGTTGAGTCCATTTCAAAACCGAGAGTGATGAGCGGTATGGCGGGGAAAGAGGGAGAGGTCAAAGGTCAAAGGGAGGATTTGGGAGTGTTTACACTTTGAGAGTTTTTCAAGCTTGAGCAAAGTTTGTGTGTGTGTGTGTATGGTGTGAAATACTTTAGAGTAGGGCTTGGCCAATGTCTAAAAAATGAATATTTCAACATTTTCTGGGTATTTGGGATTGTTTGATGTATGTGACGTTGTATTTGCTTAATATGGGCTTTTTTTAAAATCAGGAAACCATAGTTAGAAATGGTCATTGTTGTCAAGTAGATTGAAAATGTTCAAAATTCAATGCAGAAAGTTAAATACAGTAAAAATAAATCTAGTTAAAAATAATGTGGATATATTTTCCACACAGACTTTAACTAGATGTTTCATATTAAATTATTTTAATGTATATACATCAATATCAGGGTACATAATGATAAGCAATATATGTCTGTCATTTTTTTGCCTTCTTTGCTTACTATTTTAAATAAAAAATGCTAATATAAGCATTTGTTTAATGCATTTAACACTATTTACTCACTATATACTCACTTATACTCTCAAGGATAAAAAATTTAGTCAACTTCTTTTGTCCAGGTTTTTAGGAAAATGTTCAAATTAAAATCATATTAATGTTATTAAGACATTCACAATGTGTCTTAATTTTATTTTCACCAACAAAATTATTGTGAACGTGTATTGTGAGTAATCTCTTTATCACTCAGTCCACAAATGTCCACAGAAGTCAGCTAAATCTGAAAATAATCTCATTTTGGGGCAAAAAAATTCTGTTAATTTAAAGTACATGTTGTTTATTTTTTTGTAAAAATTAAAAAAACATTTTTTTTTTTTTTTTTTGAAGTAAGATTATTATGGAAGATGATTAGGGCCAAGCAATAATAAAAAAATAAAACCATCTCAAGATTAAAGTTGTTAAATTTCGAGGAAAAAGTCGAGATAAAATGTTGAGAATAAACTTGTTAAATTACGAGAAAAAAATCGTTAAATTTCAGGAAAAAGTCGAGATAACATGTTGAGAATAAAGTCATTAAATTACGAGAAAAAAGTTGTTAAATTACGAGAACAAATTTGTTAAATTATGAGAAAAATGTCGTTAAATTTTGAGAAAAAGTCGAGATAAAATGTTGAGAATAAAGTCATTAAATTATGAGAAAAAAGTCATTAAATTATGAGAATAAATTCGTAATTTAACGAATTTGTTCTCGTAATTTAACAACTTTTTTCTCGTAATTTAACAACTTTTTTCTCTTAATTTAACGAGTTTATTCTCAACATTTTATCTCGACTTTTTCTTTTTTAACAAGTTTTTTCTCCAAATTTAACAACTTTAATCTCGAGATGGTTTTATTTTTATGGTTTTATGGTTTAATTTTTTTTTATTATTGGTTTTATTTTATTTTATCATTTATTATTAACCATAATCCTCTTCCGTAGATTATGGTTAAACTTTAATTGTAATTAGCTTTATGTATTTATATAAAAATCTATATTTTGTGAATGTCTGTGAAGCTTGAGTTTCCATTCCAGTGGTGTTGTGTGAAAGGGAGTGAGAGCTTTTGAAAGACGAGACAAGACTTTGGAAAAGGTCATGACCTCTAAGACTAGTCTGTGATTTGTTTGGAGCTGATGTTTGTTTATGAGTAGGCATATATCACGTAAAGTTGATGTCTATTCCCACAGGACAGTCATAAATGAGATCTACTTATACTGATTTACTCTTTAATATCTCAATTGGGTTTCCTTCGACAGCAATTATATTAAATGGAGAGCAAATGGATTTTTCTACTGAAAAAGAGTAATCACTTTAGCATTTTAGAAAAGAATCACAAAGTTTCCTCTGCATTTCTCTTATTGATTGTTTTCCCATGATCCCAAGAAAATTGCCAATGAAATCCCATGACAGCAGCTCTCAGCTAGTGTTTGTGTGTATGTGTATGTGTGTGTGTGTGTGTGTGTGTGTCACAGAAGTAATCAGGCCGCTGCCCTCACCCATGATCTATGTTAATACAACACACACACACACCTCCAGACAGGCAGATCTCCATCCTAATCCCATAATCTCTGTAATTGCACATCTCCGTAAGTAATAAAAACTGAATCCTCCCTCCTGTGCATGAATGCTCTGACTTACGGTGAACCGAGGACGAACATTCATTTCCTGTGCGATCCAACACTGCGGGGCGGAAACTCAACACCTGTTTGTTGTTGTAATGGTGTGTTTTTTAATGCAATGGAGGTCACCCAGGTGCCTCTCTCCTCACACACACACACACACACACACACACACACTGGTGCTGAAATGTCTTAAAGGGACAGTTCACTCAAAAATGAAAGTTCTGTCATCATTTACTCACCCACATGTCTTTCTAAACCCGTTTGAATCTCTTTCATCTGTGGAACACAAAAGGAGATGTAACCCCCATGTACCAGGTCCTTACAGACAAAGTAAACGTTGACCAGGGGCTGTCAGGCTCCAAAAATGACCAAAAAGAATAGTAAAATAGTCCATATAACTTTTCCTTAATATTACATGTCATATAATTCCATATGATAGATTTGTGTGAGGTAAAGACTGATATTTAAGTCATTATTCCCTGAAACGAACCCTTTAGGCATTTCAATTAATCAGTGCAGACATTCACACATGTAGTTTAGTGTCCTGTAAGGCCGACAGGGAATGTAGCATGTGTGAGATTTCCATCAAAGTGCGCTGGAATCTGTCAATGGTGACTTCCTGAGCTTTGTCAACTCTTCTGTTTTCCACACCTCAGCAGCACAATAGCGAAGAACACACCTTGACACACAAACAAACACATAATGATCTGTTCGCAAGTGGAATTACGCCATGCAATTATGCAGTTGCTAAGCATTTTTCTAGATTAAGCTGTTCCTATGAGTTTTTTGAGCAGTTGTTATTATGTTGCTGTATAGTTATGGGTTTGCTAGAGAGTTTTTTTAGTGTGTGTTAGCACTTTGCTGTACAATTATATGATTGCAAAGGTGTTCGGAGTGGTCGTTAGCATATTGCTACATGGTTAAGTGATTCCTAGAGATTTCTGAGTGTCTTTTAGCATGTCACTGTACAGTTATGCAGATGCTAAGGTTTTCTAAGTGGTTATTAACGTTTGCTGTATGGGTAAGAGGGTCCCAGAGTGTTGTTAGCCTGCTTTACAGTTATGTGGTTTGCTTGCGAGTTTTGGGTGTCTGTTAGTTAGGTGGTTCCTAGAAGGTTTTTAGCATGTTGCTTTATAGTTATGTGGTTTGTTAGGGAGTTTTGTGTGTCTGTTAGCATGTCACTTTACAGTTTTGCAGTTGCTAAGATGTTCTGAGCATGCGTTAGCATCTTGCTGTATGGTTAATTGGTTCCTAGGGTGTTTGAAGTAGTTGTTAGCATGTTGTTGTACAGTTTGCTTGGGAGTTTTGAGTGTCTGTTAGCATGTCACTATACAGTTATGCAGGTGCTAAAATGTTCTGAGCATGCATTAGCATCTTGCTGTAGTTAATTGGTTCCTGGCTGAGTGATAGCTGTTAGCATGTTGTTGTTTGCTACGGAGTTTTGAGGGTCTGTTAGCATGTCACTGTACAGTTATACAATTGTTAATGTGGAGTGTTGTTAGCATCTTTTTATATGATTAAGTGGTTCTTATGGTGTTTTTGGTAGTTGTTAGCATGCTGAAAACTTCCTAGCAATCACATTTTTATACAGCTGTATTGTTGTTAGGAAATTTTCATTGCGTGTTAGCATGTTTGCTGTACACTTAGATGGTTGCTAAGATGTTTAGCATCTTGCTGTGTGGTTAAGCAGTATTAGGGTGCTTTAAGTAGTTTTTAGCATGTAGCTGTACACATATCTGATTGCTAGGGAATTTAAAGTTTCTGTTAGCATGTCACTGTACGGTTATGCAGGTTGTTTGGGGGTTTTGAGTGTCTGTTAGCATGTCACTGTACGGTTGCAGGTGTCAAAGTTTTCTAAGTGGTTAGCATTGTTAGCATCTTTCTATATGATTAAGTGGCTCTTAGGGTGTTTTGGTAGTTAGCACCCTGAAAACTTTCTAGCACTTAATATGTGGTTGATAGGAAGTTTTCAGTGTGTGTTAGCATGTTTGCTCTACAGTTATATGGTTGCTAAGATATTTTGAGTTGTCATTAGCATCTTTCTGTGTGGTTAAGTGGTACTAGTATGTTTTAAGTAGTTTTTAGCATGTAGCTGTACAGTTATGTGATTGCTAGAGAGTTTGAAGTGTCTGTTAGCATGTCACTGTACCGTTAAGCACTTGCCAAAGTGTTCTGAGCATGCGTTAGCATCTTACTGAATGGTTCCTAGAGTTAACATGTCATTGTACAGTTATGCTGCTGCTAAGATTTTCTAAGTTGTAGTTACCATCTTTATGTATGGTAAAGTAGTTTTAAAAGTGCTTTAAGTTGTTGATAACATGTTGCTGTACAGTTATGTGTTTGTTAGGGAGTTTGAAGTGTCTGTTAGCATGTCACTGTACAGTTAAGCAGATGCTAAGGTGTTCTGAGCATGCGTTAGCATCTTGCTCAATGGTTCCTAGAGTTGGCATGTCACTGTACAGTTAAGCAGCTTCTAATGTTTTCTGGTCATTAGCATCTTTATTTGTTACTAAAGTGTTTTAAGTAGCTGTTAGCATTTTGCTGTATAGTTATGCCGTTGCCTTCGCTGTTTGTCGACGAGTTGCATGCTAAAGTGTAATACTTAAACTTAGAGGTTTCTTCAAATCACTTACATTATGACTATCTATAATTGTAAGAGACAATCATCTCTGTAATTCTTTATGTCACGTAATGTGATTCATGAATTTTATGATCATTCCTCGGACTTTGCCTGTGTTGTTGAGATCACGCTCCAGCATAACATACAAGTGTGAAATATCTGAGGATTAGAAGCGACGCTCAGGCTCTGGAATGCCTTTCAGTGCTGTCAGGTATTTTTGTCGCTTCTTTTGTGTTGTTTCAATGTGTTTTTGTGATGATGACAGCTCATCTCCTGGCGGTTGATCTCTACGGGCAGTAAAGCTGCTGCTTGGACTGACTTCATGCTGTTGTTCAGGGGTTGATGTCGATGGAGCCCCTGTGCAATTTTCCCTCTAAAAAATGACTGTTATGACTTTGCCCTGCATACTCCATCCATGACATCAAAGACATTCCTCCGGCTCACCGTGCTGTTAGATCTGCCCGCCCAACACACACTCACACACACACATGCTCTTCTCTGTGATTAGATTGATGAAAATGAGGGCTGTGTCCTCAGACGTGTCATTATGAACGCTGCTGCTCATAACTCAGACTGTGTGGTCTGTCTTTCTGAGACCTCCAGCAAACCTCTAATTACCCTACATGTGTTTAATGTCTTCACAGCAGGACTCTCTCCTTTACTCCACTACAGCTCAGTGGGCTTCAAGACTTTAAAGTGGCCATGTTCTGCACTGTTGTAGTGTTAAGTCCACTTATAATGTCACTTATAAGGTTAAAAGTTTATAGAGTTACTCATCTCATTTGATGTCATCTCATCTCATCTCATCTCATCTCATCTCATCACATTGCTTCTCTTCTCTTCTCTTCTTTTCTCTTCTCTTCTCTTCTCTTCTCTTCTCTTCTCTTCTCTTCTCTTCTCTTCTCTTCTCTTCTCTTCTCTTCTCTTCTCTTCTCTTCTCTTCTCTTCTCTTCTCTTCTCGTCTTATCTTTTTTGTCTCTTATCTCTTCTAGTCACTTCTTGGCTCGACTCGGCTTGTCTTCTTGTCTTGTCTCTTCTCTTCTCAGCTCTTCTCTTCTCGTCTTGTCTCATCTCTTCTAGTCACTTCTTGGCTTGGCTCAGCTTGTGTCTTCTTTTCTCATCTCTTCTCGTCTCTTCTCTTCTCATCTTTTTTGTCTCATCTCTTATAGTCACTCCTTGGCTTGGCTCAGCTTGTGTCTTCTTGGCTCGTCTCATCTGGTCTCTTCTCGTCTCATCTTTTTTGTCTCTTATCTCTTCTAGTTACTCCTCGGCTCGGCTTATCTTGTCTCGTGTCTCTTCTCTTCTCGTCTCTACCCTTCTCATCTGGTCTCATCTTTTTTTGTCTCTTATCATCTCTTCTAGCCACTTCTCAGCTCGGCTTGTCTTCTTGTCTCATCTCGTCTCTTCTATTCTCTTCTCTTCTTACAGTTCTAACTTGAATTATAAGTCCTTTAGTTCTCACGTTAGTCCTGCTGTAAGTGATTTCTGTGGTCTGAGTCTGTCTCTCCATGGCAGCGCTGAGAAACGTCTAAAGCAGATTATTCTCATAAAAGCCCTCAGACCCTCCTGACCTCCACGCACCCCTGGAGCCGGGCCCACCTGCCCTCGTCTCTTTCTCCGCATCCTGCCGCCTCTCGTCTTCAAAGGGCCTTCAAACAGCGCTGTGACTCCAGCCCAAAACAGATGAGAATCGAACGGCTCCTCCCTGATGTTTGGCTTTGTCTCCCTCTCACAATCCTCCCATAACTGTGAGAGACGTTATGTAACCGTATTACGCAGACAAAACACAGCTTGTCATAACCCTGCCCTGCTCGCTGGTTATAGTCAGAAGTGAAGACACTTTAAACGTGAAAACACTCTCATAATGCCGCAGTAAAACTTTCCATTTTACATTTCCTTGGAATAAGTGCTGGAGAGCGCAGCCAGAGAGGCCTGTCATCAGGAATGAGAGTGCAGGAAAGAGGGAGGGATGGATTTAAGAGCTACAAGGAATTCCAATTTCCAGAGTACTTGGGTGAGGGCGACCGACCAGCCGACTCGCCAGTGTTATGTGCGTCTGATAATACACTCATGCTTCCAGCCTATAATATCTCTCCAATGTCATCACATGATAAATGAGCTCTTTAGCAGAGTCAAACCATTGACACGGCAACCCTGTTTATCATGACTGTTTAAATCTAAATTACCTGTTTATTTCTAATTCTGATGGAAAACTTGCTTAAATCAGCCTACGAATTTTAAGCACAGCTGTTTATGCTTGAAAACTACCTGGCTGTTCAGCTAAGAAACTGGAGCAAGAAACCTTGACTAACAATATGAGTGGACTTAAAGGCATAAAATGCTACAAAAGTGTGGAATATGTCCTCTTTAAAAGTCTCAAATCCCACTAAACCAGGTGGGCCCTCACTACTCGTAACCCAGCCCACGGTGCCAGTAAGTGGGTCTCTGGAATAAAGCAAACTCCCTTTTTTTTCATCTTCCAGTTAAAAGCTCGTCTTTATAAATCATTTTTATGAGCAACCCAGTGCCGAGACCGAAAAACAACACCTGTGGAATTGAGGAGAAAAGAGGGAGGGAAAACACTCAGTTGAAGCTTCTTTTTAACCAGAGCTTCAGTGAATTTTCTTTAGTAAATTTGTGACAGTCCATTTGTGGCACCATTATTACACTATCGTTAAATTATCTATTTGATTTTTGTTTCACAAAAAAAAACGATATAATGTAGCCCCGCCCCTTTTCAGCGCTGCGCTCATTGTGTTCTGTCTTTGTTTTGTATTTCCACAGCATGAAGGTAAGATCTTACAGATTTATGAATGAGCCGCTCATTTTGCAATCTTCCCACTCTACTGACATTTATTATGACATCCGCTTCAAACATTACAATGCTCATGATAACTTTCGTTAACTCTACAATAAGAAAATCCACTTCACCAGATAATTACTCTTCAACAGAGATGCCATAGAAATAGATAAGTATTGAAGAGAGGGCAAAATCACCCCAAAAACATTAATGTCTGTGTCCAGAGGTGATATAAAAACAGTTGTGTATGATGTCAGTGCTTGTGGGCGGGGCCTGGTCTCATGGTTCACAGAAGGGCCTTAAAGATTTGCGGTACGCCACTGGTCTGCGGTATCTCAAAACTCCAGCAGATCAGCGACTGGACAGTCTGTGGTCAGTCACGGATTTGACAGGCGGTGTACATTTTTTTACCATGCTGTCTCAGGCATCCCTTACGCCCGGTCTCAGGAGTCGGCCCATATGAATAAATGCTGGCTGCCTGCTAGTCTGAGCCACAACAACATTCCTGTTTTTTTCCCTTTCTCTTTCAGTCTTTCCTCTGTTGTCAGATTATCTGCAGCACTGTTTGTTCAGCCTATGAGATCTAACACGCTTTCTCTCACCTTTTGACCCCATGTGTTGTGTGTGAATATGTGCCCATTTGACCCTATCACGTTCACGTTCCTGCTGAGGG
Source organism: Chanodichthys erythropterus (assembly GCF_024489055.1). Lineage (NCBI taxonomy): Eukaryota > Metazoa > Chordata > Actinopteri > Cypriniformes > Xenocyprididae > Chanodichthys > Chanodichthys erythropterus. Next base: position 33,976,323 of record NC_090240.1, read on the forward strand.
TGATTTTAACAGTTTCCTGATTGAATGTGACTCTGGACGTGTTGCTGTTGTTGGTTTTGGGTCTGTAATCAGCCCAACAGTTAAATGTGTGTCTCAAAAGCCTCTGTGCAGGATGTCTGATAGACGATTCCACTGCTATGAGGTTCAAACTGACTTGTTTCCACTCAAACAGATGCCAGACCACACGAGTGGATTTGCCTTTCCATACACACATATGCACTTAGATTACTTTACCCTGTAATGGGCGGACGATCGTCGTAGGGTGAGTCTCACGATACGTGTAAACCCATTCTGCCTGTAATATTCTCTGATACAAGACACACAGGCTTTGCCCCCATTGCAGCCCTCTTATAAACAAATCTCCATGTCGTAAGACTGTCTGTTATCAGCAGAACCCTCTTCACCCTATCTGTGGTCTGAATGACGGTGTCAAGTGTCAAACTCTTGCGAACAGGAGGAGGCATTTTCTGCTTTCTCGTGATTTTACTGCTTTAGATAAAAGAAGAGAAAGAGAGAAAACATATGCTAAATTCATGCATTTTTCAATAACTTCACGTTGTGTTTTTTAATCTGTTTTCTCTCATATTCTACTGTTGTAATGTTACATTTTGGCCTTGAAATCCATTGATCGAGTTAGCCAAAGTTTCTTACACCAAAACCTCAAATTTTCTAGTCTCTCAGATCCTTTAAACAAGCTTTTTTGATACTTTGCCTTTAAGAGTTGTACCCCTTTTCCACTGACATAGTTCCATGCTTTTGTCTGTTCTTGAACCGTTTCATGCATTTCCACTTGCCTGAAAAAATCCAGCCTCACCACTGTACCAGCGGATGAGTCTAGTCGGCCATTGAATCAATTTGATTTCTAGGGCGGAGCAAATCTGAGCAAACAGGAAACGGAGTAAACCAATCAGAGAAGGGCGGATATGAAGTTAGCAAAGCGACAAGAGAGTCAACAGCGAAAAGTAAATAATTAATGTGTTTTTGGTCATTTAAAACTGAACTCACGGCTGAATAGAACAAACTCTCTGGTCTCCCGTGCACAATCTTTGTATCTCGTAGAAGATATATCAGTCTGGCCTTGCCAGGCAACATTTCCACTGCAGAAAAAGGGGTTGCGGGCCACAAAGATTGGTTCAACTCCGGCCCTAAAAACTTGCTGTTCTCAAACGGAGCCGAGGGGCGGAGAAATGCTGCTGCTGTCTATGGCAATCTCGTTGAACAATGTAATAACGTTGCACTACATTGCTCTTTATATCTAAATATATAAATCTGTGCATGAGAGCGAGTGAATCAATGGTTTCAGTTTCAATATATATCTCCAAAAAGAACAGATTAGTTTGTTCTGTGCGAGCTGCTGATACGCTAGAATCACTCTGGGTGTGGAGAGAAATCGAGTCCCCCCAGGAATCGGGTCTCCTTTAGGACCCAGAGTGATCCCATTGGTTCAACAGACTTTTAATGGGTAGTATTTTTAGTGCCTTATTATAATTCCTGCAAAATTATGTTATTGCGCATTTTAAATGATGGCTGCGTCCGAAAACTGGAAAATGCTGCCTTCCGAGGACACATTTCAAGGTAAGAAGGCATCAAGGCACGTCCGAATCCAATGTTAGCTTAACTTCCTCTCTCATGAGATACCTTCCTCAGATCGATTTTTGAAGGAAGCATAGATGTATCCTAGCTGCCTTTGATATCCCACAATCCTGTGCTTTCCATTCTGTGACAGTTGAGCTAGAAAAATAAAGATGGCGTCCAAAAGTTGCGTTTGTTGCTCATTTTGTGTATAAATGTACGATTTTGATCAACATGTTTCAATTTTGATATAATTTCTATCGAGAAATTACTACTGTAGTAATTAAATATTTGTTTAGTTCTCACCAAAGCTTGCGCTATATTGCTGTAGATCATTAAACTGTTACGCTGCCTCAGAAGTCTGTCCGAAATCAATTTCGTGAGGTACCTTCACGCACAAATGCTGCTGTAAAAGTCATTCTCTTATAAGATAGCGAGGCAGCAAGACAGCTACCTAGGTTTTCGGACACAGCCCTCATAAATCATAAAAACTTTTGATCAGGCATTACCACCTGGGTTCTAAAGCCGATTCCTGGGGGGGGGGGGGGTTCTCATACAGAAGTGGCGCACTGCCTGCGAGAACATGGGGATGCGCACTGTTTGTTTTTAAACTGTTTATAGTCAGGTAAACAACACATGTATCACCATCCGTTCCACAAGTCTGTGGAAATACGCGGCCAGTTCGTGACAGGCTCCAGTTCGCCTGGCCAAGAAAAGGCTCTGGCTTCACTATCCTGGTGGAAAAGAGCAATCTGTGTACCAGCATAGTTCAGGGTTCATGTAACTTTTGACCAATTCATAACTATGACATTTTTTGGGATGAAAGTTTTTTTTTAAACAGATTGCATTTGCAAAGTTGTGAATGAGTAAGATTACACAGAATGTCAAATCTTACATTGCAAAACAGCAAGTAAAATCCTATTTTCCAAGATTAAGATTTATTTGTGCATTCTTCGAAACATTTGCTCTCTCTTTAGCTTTACATTCAATGCTCCGTTTCTCTTTTTCCGATTCTGTCATTCCTTCTGCGGCCATGGCACCAGAACAACCCTTCATTATAAATGCATTAGCCTCTGTCTGTATGTCCACTTCCTGTCAGTCTTTTTGCACTGATGCTCATGATGATGTGTTATGTGCAACATGATACGGGACAGAATCAGGGGTGAACGGTTGCAGCATGTGTGCGTTGAAATCACACATGCACAAAAGCGAACGAGCAAGCTAATCTTTTGATTCATGCAGTAATATGGTGGATTTTTGAATATGAAACTGGAGAGGAGCCATGCAATGCTTCCCATATGCTCCATAAGACACATATACACATACATCTGTGTGCTGTAATCATATGGGAACTTCCCCAGATATCCGAGACACATACTAATATCACGGATCATCTATGAAGCTAAACTGGGGATTTTTGTCCTTTTCTGTCTGTCTCGCTCTTCGCTTTCACACCCTACTGGAGCTGTTGGTGAATTCGGAGCATAATGAGCTGTCCGCTGATGGATCGCTCTTACACAAACACAAACATACACACAGTCCTTATTCTGTTTCTCATTGCTTTATTTGTTCTCATTTTGGCCGATGTGATGACATGCTGTAACTTCCCAAAGTTCCCCTCGAGGCCTTGGAGTTTCCCACAACACAAGCATCTGGCGTCCCGATAACCACAAAGTTCATTTTCTCATTGGATATTCTTTAGTTAACTTTGGAATTAAAGGAATAGTTTGGTTACTTTTTTTCCCCCAATGCTCCACTTTAGACATTCTACTAACTATATGTAACTTTGCAAATACATGTCAACTAACTCTCATTAGAGTTTTAGTAGACGGTTAGGTATTAGGGTTTGGGTAAGTAGAATTAGTTGACGTAGTTGCTTTAGCCTCCTTGTTAGAGTGCCCTACTCCCACGCCAGAGACCATGGTTGGAGCGGGTTGAGTAGAACTGGTTACATGTGGTGCCATGACCTGGATGGGAGTGAGGTTTAGGGGGGTGAGTGTAAACCTCACTCCTCTGATCTCAAGACTGACGCTAGAGGTTGTGGTCTTTAGCATCCTTGTTAGAAAGCCTGACTCCCACACCAAAGACCATGGTTCGAATCCCGCTTGGAGTGGGTCAGTAGAACTGGTTACATTTGGTGCTGTGATTTAGGCTAGCAAGAGCTGTGCATGTAAACCTCACTCCTCTGATCTCAAGAGGTGCTCTAGCGACTGACACTAGAGGCTGTGGTCTTTAGCCTCCTTCTTAGAGCGCCCGACTACCACGCCGGGGACCACGGTTCGCATCCTGCTCGAAGCGTTGTAAAACGTTTCGAACTTGTCCTCTTTCAACCACTTCCAGAGGTAATCAAAAATGCATTCGGCCGGATTGCTTTTGTAGTGTAGATGCTCATGTGTTCAGCCACTAAAGACTGGCTACTCTCCGCCTACTGACCTAAGGCGTAAACATTATGGGAAGTGTGCTAGCTAGACGGGATTTAAACTTTGTCGGCTGAAGGACCAAGTTTGGTTTGAAGATGAAAAACGTACCAAGCACAATGTTCTCTCAACATGCCTGATTTCTAACACACATTCACAGCGTTCGGTTTGGACTCGTGGCTGTCAGAGCAGAATTGAAAGCTGATGCTCTCCGTATGTTTTCCGTCATCTCCAGGCGTGTTCATATGTAAATTGCCTGAGCTTATTTTGTCCATTTGATCTGAAAAAAAACCCATACATTTACCCACCCATAGACCTTCCCCTTGAAGAAATCAGGACAGAAGTGGACAAAAGAGATGGATTAAAACAACAGGTGTAAACGGGATTGTGTCTGCCTCATCTACATGTGATCCGATCGACCAAATTGCATCTTAATACCAGGTGTAAACAGGGCCACAGAGATAATTTGAAGGATGTTCAAGCTGCTCTTTTCCATAGAACAAAAGCCTATGGTGACTGTCAAGTCTGTCAAGCTCCAAAAAGGACAAAAAAACACTTCAAAAATGCATTTATCCAAGTGGACTGGATTGGAAGCTTTGTGTTATAAATGGAGTGGAGGTGGAGTATGCCTTAATTTGATTTTGAAATGTTTTCTGCTACATTTAGTTGCTCTTTTACTTGTTTGTGTTTGTTGCTGAGTATCCCAGGTCTTGGGAAGCAGATTCCCAGGATTCAATATTGAGTTGAGTCTGCTCTATGATCTCTCCCACTATTAGGAAAACAGCAAAGATCAAAGGAAGTGGAGAAGAGGGCAGGGAAAACAGAACGACTACAACCAGCATGTATTCCATTTTATTCCAGACCATTAATACTCTATTAGAGTCATCAAATGTGGTTGTACAGCACCCCGGGGAGTTCGCCAACAAAACATGACGTTAACAGGGTTTTTGCTTCTCTTTTTTTCTCTCGTTTTCCTGGTTTCTCAAACTTTGGAACGTTGCTTGGATATGTTTCTGGAAACCAAAAATCGTAGTTCCACATAAGGGACAATATAAACACAACTAAAATAGTTACATGTGTTATGTGTGTATTTTTAGTGGGAGAGGGACAGAAACAGACCACTGTCATAATCCAATATGAAGGAAGACGCAGCGTTTCGTTTAATTTGATTGGGCAGACATGTGGATTCTGTTTTATCTGAGCGGAGGAGGACAGCTGCATATCAGCTTTTCATATATGGAATGCTATGAGATGAGTTAGATCATTGTCGTTTTTTAATCTAGTTAATTCGGTTTGATTGCTTTCGTAGGACAGGAGGGAACAGTTATGGATGGTGTACCGCAAGAAAATGTCCTGGAGTCAAAGCTCATGTTGTCTCTGGCGCTCCACAAATTGAGCTGTGTGCTTTCAGAATCTCTAAAGCCAAAATGTTCTCATATGCAATTACATGAACCCTGCCACTGAGACTTAAGGTGCTGCATTCTCATTCTTTGCTGACAAAATGCAGTGGGCGTTAACGTAAACTGCCAGTTTTGTCTGTCAAATCCTCTATTGTCATGATGAAGCAACCGTTTGAGGAGAATTAAAGAAAGCTACCTGATTGAATATCATACATGCAATAACATATCGAACCCAAATGACTTTCTTTCTTCTGACAAAAAAGGATTTAAAAAAATATATAAATGTCAGTAAGGTCCAATGTTATTGAGCTACCAACGTCTTTGTGTATGTGTGTGTGTTCCACAGATGATAGACAGTCATACAGGTTTGGAACAACATGAGAGTGAGTATATGAAATGGGTGTAACAATACACCAAAGACTTTAGATACAAAGACTGTGCACTCATATTACTATGAATGGGAGAAAGTGCAATGCTCAATATGGCGGACTAAGTTTTGCCTTCTAAATAAAAGAGCCAATCGGCAATTGGTAATGTCATGACTGCACTGATTATAACTGCACATGTGCATTGGCTGGTCCAGCCTGAATAATGCTATTTTCATCATGATTTGAGTGTTTAGAAACAAAATTTAT